>NC_012877.2:10953105-11169740 GCF_000003195.3 Sorghum bicolor
ACATATATCTATGCAAACCCGACGAGGGGGCCTTTCCTCCGTATTTCCTGATAACCCCCTGCAGAAATAGACAAACACCAAAACTCATGGAATTCTGTCAGATAAAACCCTAAGTCTAAGGTGTTGGTTGCATATAAGTCCTTTTCCATGATTAGTTGATGGTTAAATGTATTAAGGACCGTCAACAAACCGCTCGGCAAGCAAGGGGTCAAGCCAGGGTGTGATGAGACGCCACATGAGCCTCAAACAGGTGAACCTTCTGTAGCTTGTGCGGAGCCAGAGCATGAGACGCCACATGTGCGTCAGAGCCCGCAACCTTCTACAGCTCGTGCCGAGCCAAAGCGTGACGAGACACCACATGTGCCTCATAGCCCAAAACCTTCTACAGCTCGTGCCGAGTCAGAGCATGACGAGACACCACATGTGCCTCCTAAGCCACAACCTTCTCCAGCTCGCCCCGAGCAAGGCTATGATGAGATGGCACAGAATTTTCAACAAGCACCGCCGACACATGAAGAACTACTCCCTCTAGTATGTGAAGCTCATGAAAAGATCCCCATCATGATAAGGTCAACAGGGTCAAAATCTTTTGTGGATATGAACGTCTCGGGTATGTACAAGTGGTATGCTCATGACTAGTTCAAGCCTGAGAACCAAGGCCCGAACAAATTTGCCTACAGGATGCCCACTGACACCTTAGACTACACAACGATAACAAAGTATCCAGAAGTTGAAACCATCAAGTGGTCAAAGAATTGCCCGAAAGAATATGTAAAAGGCAAACGTTTCCTACCAAACCAGATCTTGTGTAAGATGCCATATGGAATGAGAAGGTTCCATGATTGGTACTACTTGCATGTTTCACGTACAGAACTGAATGTGTTGGAAGCAGTAATACCTGCTCGCACATTTGGAGGCTCTACTTCGGGTATTGCCTTTGACTTCAGCGACATCCAATCATGCTTTCACCTTAGTTCAATGTCGATGAATCTGATTTGCACTTGGTGCATGTAAGTCCTCTTCCTCTTGATATGATCTGAAAGTAACCTAGTTGGATTTTGCTAAAACTAACTTACGTCATGATTTTTAGAATGCAAGCACACTTTATAAAATCTACACGCTCAACGAAAGCTGGGTATGTAGACCCTATGCCTATAGCACAAATAAATTTTAATTACCCATCGAGATGGGAATTGGATGCGCCACAGCTAGCTGCTGGAGGGACGTTGGCGGAGAAAGAAAAGATCCGTGCGGCCAAAATAAGAGAAGAGTCTCTTAAGGTTGCGGCGTGGATTGCCGTATGTTTAAAGAATCTCCAACACTTCAAAACAATATGGATTCCATACCACTTCAAGTAAGTTCGATTAATTGTATACTTAACGATTGTTCGGTTTATCTTATTTTGATGCAAAGGTACTTATGTGTTTATTTAAAATTGTTGTAGCAATCACTGGATAGTCATAGGTGTCGATGTCGGGATGAACATGGCATGGATTTGTGATTCTGCAGATTTTGACCCTCACACATATAAAGACTTCATGTCAATTCTCATTACGTAAGCAAATTAGTAATCCTAGTAACCTTATATGATTCACTTTAATTCGACTTCTGCATACTGTAAGTCACATCGATTCTCATTCAAACAGGGCTTTCAGGGCCTATGTCAAGAATCACAAAGGAAGGCATGATCCAGGTCTGGGGAGCCACTTGCGTTTCAAATCTCTATGTTCGGTAAGTGCGACTTAGTTTGGCATAAAATTACTAATTTTTTCAGTACTTATACTTGACATCTCCATTTGCAAATTGAAACAAAGTTTCCCAAGCAAAGGCCAGGGAGTCTCCATTGTCTCCATTGTGGATACTATGTATGTGCTTTCATCAGTAACACAAAAGGCTACAGGAAACACCCTGAATTGGTAAGTTTGAATCTCTTAGTGGGTTGTAGTATGAAAACATAGTATTTCTCACTTAGCTTTGCAATCTCTTCTTTACACTTCACCTAAACTTGTCTTTTAGGATCTTGTAGTGGAAAGAGGAAAAAGGACTAAAAAGGGATGTCTACAGGGATGATGACCTCTTAGAGATTGTCGGTGACCTTTGCAACTTTATAATGGACCATGTTGTTTATTACAAAGGTGATTATCATAACCCACATTCCGACTTAGGTAGCAATCCTCTTTACCAGCACCTCCGTCAGTGGGATAGGCTATGTCTAGGTCGTTGATTACATGTGAACTTGTTGGAATGGATTGTGATCGATTTGTATTAGTACTTGAAAAATTTCGGACTCTTTTGGATGGATCTGTAATGGACTTGGAAACATTTTGGACTTGAAATGTGGTGCTGTGTATATGTATGGATATTTATGTTGTGAATCTGTGATGTTGAGAATCTGATTATATATGTATATATGTATGTGGTGTTGTGCTGTGCTGTGCTGTCAACTTGATTATTGTAATTTTTTTTTGAAAAATAACTGTAGGGGCGGTTCTAGATTGAGCCGCCCTTGCAAGTGCAGACAATAGAGGCGGCTGAGACACAAGCCGCCCTTACTAATGCTCACTATAAGGGCGGCTGGAAGCACCAGCCGCTCTTACAGTGGTCACTAGTAAGGGCGGTTGTTGTTTCCAACCGCCCTTACAGTGGGCCACTGTAAGGGCGACTGGTGTTGAACCGCTCTTACAGTGAATTCCACTGTAAAAGCGTTTGCATAAGGGCGGCTGGGCCAGCCGCTCTTACAGAGCTTATTTAGCTGCCCCTGCTGTACCTGACTGTAGTAGTGGAATGCAATTATAGTTGTGAAAGAACCAAGAAGGGTAAATGAGGAGTTAAATTTTTTGCTTCTTGCCCATGTCCAACGGCTTGTGGAGAAACCATTTTTTTCAATATATTGAGAATACAGGTATGTTCCGTCTTCCATGACACACGTGATAGTACAATGTCCCATTGATGTGGGTGTGGCACTCATTGTTGAAAACACACAAACAAAATTGTGGACGTCTTCTGTATATAGGCTTGTTTCCATGATAGCAGAATACATGAAACCATGTGAAAACACAAACAAGAATAACCTAATAGTCTGTACCTTGGCAGGAGGCAAATAGCACACACACTACACGGTGACCACAAGGTCCTAGAGAGGATTTTGATGCAACTGCAATCCATGGTGCACATGACAGTGTGTATAGCAAAACGAGAACACAACAAAAAACAATCATACTTCTATGGCATGTACTCCCTCCATTCCAAAATATAATTCATTTAGCCTTTTCTAGGTACATAACTTTTGTTATGGATTTAGACATACGCTATGTCTTATGCATAGCTTTTACTAGAAAAAGCCACTTATATTTGGAACAGAGGGATGCCTCAAAAAAGAATGCAAGGCAGTCAAAATTATGATAAAAGAGTTACAGCTTCATATCCTTCTAGGTGATAAGAATGGTGGGTACCCAAAGTACAGAAACAGATTGTAATCACGGTCGCCACTTTCAATGGGTATCAAACAGACCCTCACAATCTCCAATGTCTTGATATTAAGTGAGAAAAACACTAAACCTCTAGCACCTTTCTCCCAGCCTACTATGATAATACTATATCCTTCTGCCGCACCCAAAACATAATAGCAGTAATAACCAGAGGGAATCTGGATTGCAGACTCCGTCATATGCTCATTGTCATTCCGAGCGTCCATTTTGCCAGATGGAGCACAGAAGCTCAGGAAATCCTGGACCGTGAGTAATTATCCCAATCTTTCCTTCACCAGCCTCCACAACAACAACACACCGATCTTCGTGGTCAGGTGGGAGGCCAAAGTGGAACCCTGGCGGGCCTTGTTTAGTTTAACAAAAAAAACAAAAACTTTTCAAGATTCTCCGTCACATTGAATCTTGCGGCATATGCATGGAGCATTAAATATAGATGAAAACAAAAACTAATTGTACAGTTTGCCTGTAAATCGTGAAACGAATCTTTTAAACATAGTTACTCCATGATTGGACAATATTTATCAAATAAAAACAAAAATGCTATAGTACCAGAACTCAAAAAGTTTTCGGAATAAACAAGGCCACAGGAAGTGCTTCACAGTACGTCCAGGTGCCAGAAAGCGAAGAGTACACAAATGTCACAGGCAGTGCTTCACAGTACGTCGAACTGTGCCTCTTCGTAGTCTGCAGCGGGGACAAACAAAGCGATGAAATTTCGAATGTCCCTTGCCGGACCAAAGACGGAGGCTACTAGGCTCTCTGGTATGGTTGGCAGCAGCGTGCGCTCCCGCGTCAAGGAGTCGCACATGGCGAGTTCCGGGAGGATATGCCTGCCCGCATGCTCAAAGCGCATCAGGAGAACCCGGCTGCGGGCATCCTAGGGTGTGATTGGTTGCCCTGACCGGGCCATTCAAAGGCCCATCCGGCACGGCTCGGTGCAGTTGGCCCATGTTTGGTTTTCCTGCTTGTATTCTTTTTGGGCCTGTTTGGTTCCCTGTATAACCCCCTAGCCAGGCTTGTACAATACTAATTGGACTTGTTTGGTTCCTTGTCCTCCCTCCTGGCCTATTTTGCGAAAGCCCAAAACGCTAGGATACGCTGGCTTAGGGGAAACGGCCGAATCAGCCTTCTTCCCAGAGCCAGGCTTGGCCCGGCCTCCCGTGGCCCCTCTCCTTGGCCCGACTTAGCCAGCATATAAAACTGGGACGAGCTGTCTGGGCGCGTTAGGGTTACCTCTACTGTTCACCTGCCCCGCCGCTCTCCACTCTCTTCTCACTCGCAGCTCTCTTCTCCCTCCTCTATCGCCGCCGCTAGGGTTCCCGTGGGTGCCTCGCTCCCAGGAGGTTGCAGGCTTCTCCAGGTCGTCGCAGGTGAGAACATCTGGCTCTTACGAGATCAACCCGACCTCGCTAGGGTTTCCTCATCCTTCCTTCCATGTCTCCTGGTGGATCTATTCATCGGCTAATGCTCTGTTATGTTATCATCGAATCCACATGGTTAGAGTTTATTTGGTACGAACATTTTGCCGATTATTGAAAGTTGCTCCCTGTTTGTACCCCCACCTGTTATGAGATTAATATTATCTTTTTTGCTGAGTTATTTGGGTATGGTCAACGATGTTTGCTTGAATCTGGGGGGCGCACTTTGGGTGTCGCAGCCGATTCATGCTTAAATTATTCTAGATTAGGGTTTGTTCATACATATGCACCAGCTTTCATACTAATTCGTGGACCCATGTCTTGCTTAGTGCTATGGATCCTGCTGTTAGGCGCCGTCAGCTTGTGATTAAAGGAGCTTCACTGGTTGCTGTGATTAGTGCTTGGATGTTTGTTCGATTTAGGAGGATGTCCCGAACTAGGAGAGGCATCTCTTACGGCCCTATGACCGCCAGGGATAGGGAAAGGATGAACAATCTCAGGTTCATCTATCACAGTGACGATGTTCGTTGTGTTGAGCTCCTTAGGATGAAAAGGGCTCCTTTTTTCCAGTTGTGCGACCTATTCAGGTAGAGGGGTTGTAACAGAACCGCCCAATTTACAAGAGATCAACTATGAAAAACTCCCGCCAAAGCAGTTGCTTTAACATAATCGAACTCTCATAAACCCGGTAGTCTGTGAAATCACGAGGGATTTCAAACCAACCATCTTACAAGCCAAGATCGTAGTGATTCAACATAACAAGTCACATGTTACATCCATTTCACAAGTAGTTTGATATACATCAGAGTTCAAGATAGTTATTACAACTTGAGTTGAAAAGTAGCGAAAGCAAAGTAATTTAAAACTAATATTGCCCTTGTTTCAAATACATGCCAGTATCCATGTCAACTCCAACAAAAGCAACATAGATGAGGTAACTAAGAAGGATCATGCCCATGATCTTACTCCTCTAATATGGTAGGAGTCATCCAACTCTTGCAGTAGCCATGATACATCACAACCTGCAACAAGTGGGAATAAACCCTGAGTACGAGAAGGTACTCAGCTAGACTTACCCGTCATAAACCAGGAATAATATGACACCAAGGAGTATGCAAGGCTTTATTGGTGGAGCTAGCTTGACAACACTTTTTGCATAAAAAGCTTAAGTTGCGACTAAGTAACCTTTCAAGTATTTAGCTCAAGTTAATAATCATTAACCTATCATCTAGATTAGCACCTGTACTAAAGCAATCACTTGATTAAGATTCAACAATAGTACCCATATTTGATGTGGCATTTCCAACATCATCATCATACCATAACCATCCAAGTGTTCCATAAACATTACTACGATGACGAAGCTCAAGTCAAGTGCTCACTATCCAGGAGCGATGGCGATTCGAATCGATTTCTGACCAGCTGGCGAGTTATTCCCCACACAAACCACACTCACTGATCAAGTGAGCTACAGGTCACCATATTACACTATCCAGGACCAATTCGCGGGTTCGGCAGGCACCGCCAGTACCCGAGGACCGTTTCGGTGACCGAGGTATCCAAGGTATACCAAGGTTGCGCGCCGCGCCCTCGTCGTTCTCCTCAACCATCACCAATACAGCGCATGGCGGCTCGACTCCCAGCCCGGATAGTGTTCAGGCTTCGCGGTCGGAACGACTTATCCTTCCAGCTAAGTGTGGGGCATGCGTTCAACATGACAAGAGGGCCGTCAACGATCGGTCCTTAATCGACACAGGCGGGGATAGATAGGCACCCAAGACCTCCATGTCTTGTTACTTCTCTATCATCGTCCTGCCCGGTCTCCAATTATTCATCCTCATCACTTGGTTATTTCCATGATAGCATATATAGCCAACCTTTTCAGGTATCCACCTATCTCGCTCAGGTGACAGGACATCACCTGGCTTCTACCGATCTAAGCATAGCTAAGCATTTAGATTCGATCCTAAATCTACATAGGGTCATAGGTATATTTGCTGGACAAGGAGTGATATATGCAGCAAGGGTTTCACCCAACTCCTATACTTAATGCAACAATACATATATAACATATATTCTCAATTGCATTCAAAGTAGTGGGAGACTTATAATGCTCCGGGGCTTGCCTGGGATCAACACGGAGTCAGTTTAATTAGTTGCTCCGTCTTGGTGACATCTAAGGTCACAACGCTTGCTTAGTCCTTCCACCTTCGGGATCCACCCAACACCGTCTTCGGGTTTGTTCCCACACCAAGACCTTCACGTGATTCATCTAGCGTACCTAGATGAGATGCAAGATGCAAGTGCATGAATATAAAGAATAATAACACAACATGCATCACATAAAAGTATGCAAGGTCTTTAGCTAACATCACACAACCAATTATTTAGCTAACAACATGCATCGACATAGGTATCTAAAGTTATTTAGCTAACATCACACAACCAATTATATAGAGCAAACATATCAATAATGACACAAGTTTTACGAGGTTACAAGTGTATTACTTAATCACCATTAAAGACATGAATCACAGTTTGCACACAACAAGTAAAGCAATCAAGCATTCATGCATTTTCAGCAATTCTGGACATACATGCAACAACTCAGTAAATAAATCATAACTGGAGTTACACAACTCCAAAAACTATGCAATAGGACATTCTGGAAAGATTATCAAATTATCTACAATTCATCTTTAATCATATTAGCATGATTAACAAGTTAACCAAGTCAAACATGCATGACCATATAATCTGGTCCAGGAACTTACAGAGAACAAGCATTTCAAGGGATGGACTTCATACTACTGTAACTCATAAACCACTTAGCCAAATGATATGCAACTTTACCACAAGATATGTTAATAAATTATCTACATCTTTTATATAGACAAGTTGCACAGCAAACATCATTTATATCATGGAATTAGTTGCATAAATAAAACTGCTCATGCTGTCCAAACAGTAGAGGTACAATTACAAACAGAAAACTGATACACAATTCAAAGCAGCATAACTGGAGTTGTAGACCTCCAGCCAACATGATTCATATATTTTTGGAAAGCTTATAAAGTTACCTACAACTTTCTTATTATCATCTAAATATTAATCTAGAATTAACAAGGTCAATTAATCCCATAAGGACATCTCTGTCTAAAACATAGACAGAATCTGTCATGCTACATTAAACAGCTCTAACTTGAGGTTCACATATCCATAATTTATGGTTGTGTACTTTCTAGAAAGTTTACGAAATTGTGAACAACTTTGTTATAAACATCTAGAGCTAAATCTACCACTAACAAGGTCGTACATTACAAACAATGCAACCCTGTCTGGGTTTAGACAGAAACTGGAACAGTACTTTAAACCACTATAACTAAACATGTGCATAACCAAAAATTGTGCTATTTATCTTTTTGGAAAGCTTATGAAAAGTACTAAAACTTATATATTTTCATCTAGGCAAGATTCACAACTTAACTGAGCCAAACAATACAAACATGCAGATCCACTCAGAATAGGAGCAAAGCAACACACGACATTTGTTATTTTTATAACTCTTAATCTACCATTCCTAAATTCATGAAACAATTACCAGACATCAATTATCATATGGAAAGCATGTCACAATATTTCCACATTTCTTTGAGCCATACTACAGCAGTTATGAAAAAGACAAATATAACAAGCAATTTAAAATCTAACTGCATAAATCTATTTTTACGACTAAAACTTCAAACTAAACCATACCATATTATAGATCTACTGCATATAGAATTTCACAAGGATTCCAAAAAGTCCACATTTGCTATTTTACGATTTTTCTACAATTTACTATGCATTTCCAAAGTTGATGCACGAAATCTGCAAAAACAAAAGATAAAGGAAAACGACTTTGCACCGGGAGCCCTGAGTTTTCCACGAATCAACCGCAGTCCAAATGCACTATTCATCTGTGGTTCGCATCTGGAACCCTGAGTTGTTTCATATTTCAACACGAGGTCCCTGGTCGCGAAACAGGGCACAGCAGACGGAGGGGGATCACCGGTTCCGGCCAGCAGGGACCTCGTCGGCGGAAGGGAAGTTGATGGGGAGACTCTGGGGGCCCGTGCGCACTCGTTGGTTGCCTCGAATGGCTAGGAGAGGGCCGGTGGCAGCCTCGCCCTGTACCGCAACGCGCAACGGTATGCAGAGGCGGCGGCTCACCGACGGCGGCGCTCCGATGGCTAAAAGCTCGGGCGAGCGTGTGCGCGAGGTGGAGCACGACGAGGCAAAGGTGATGGCGTACGAGGCGGTGGCTGTGGTGGCTTGGAGTGGCGAGAACGCGGACGGCGGTGGTGCTCACCTCGCCGGCAATGGCGGCCGGCTCTGCGCGGACGAGCGGCCGAGGGGCGAGGGGTGAGCAAGAGAGAGTGCGCCTGGGAGTTCTGGAGCTGGGCGTCCACTTCTTGAGGGGGCAGAGGCGTTGGGCACGCGGCAGCAGTGCTCAGCCATGGTGGGTGCGCGCTCTGGTGCATGGAGGACGCGTCGGCATTTCGTCGAGCACGTGGAGGGCAGCGAAGTGGCCGGCGTGGGAGGCAATTTTGGGCCTTTTCCGGGCTGAATTGGACCTTGGGCCAAAAACGAAGTTTGCTCACCTCGGCCTGCTCTCCAACTTTGATTAAGTGACCAAGATCATTAGACTAACAGATTAAGAGGTAATTAGATGCCAAGTCACGAGTGTCAACGTATTGACGGTGATTAGCAAAACCAAGAATTGATGGTCCAAATCATGTCAAACTTGATGCAACTTTTTGTATGCTCTTCTCCAAACAATTATCCACAACTTTTATTCTTGGACTAGCTTGAGTTGCTTTACAAAAACACGAGAACACGGCATGCCAACGGGTCGACGTCCGTTTAGCGATAAATTAATCTTTTGCTGTTTTGGGAGCTATTTTTGAACATCCAAATGAACTCCAAATTTGATGATACTTAATCCATTGCTTCCATCAAGAAGAGTACTCCAACTCATATTAAGGAATCTAATTGAGTTACCATATGAATTTGAATAATAAAATGTCACAAAGAAGCTAACTTGCTGCTGTCACTTTCCTGGGACTTAGAATTATTTCTCAAGGCTAAAAAGCAGCAGCTGATTCGAACTTGGAGCCTCCATTTGAACTATTTGCATGCTGATTTGGTTCTTGACCCTTGAATAAAGTTTCTTCTACAGAAGCAAAACTACAACTTTTATTTAGGGTCAATCCTCATAACTCCAACAGAAGTCAAACTTTCACTTTGGTCAAAGCAGTATAGTGATAAAGCTCCAAATAGGGTTTTAGGCCAATTGAAGCATTTTCTTGACCTAAGCTCAACATGAACCCTTCATGACTTTTGTTGTATAATTCATCTAGAGTCATATGAGCAAGTTTGCAAGGTTTGGTTGGTGACCCATGATTCTATTTCCTTAATAGAGCCATTCCAACAAGGATATAACATATCATTTCATGTGACTTCTTGATTCCAAACTTAACCAAACCTTTCCAGAGACGAACATAGATTGGGATGGATATAGGACACATGAAAAAGGTTCCATTAGCATCATCAAAGCATACCTTTTAAAAAGGCATATATGCAAGCAAGGTTGCATCCACCAAGCCCAAGTTGGGGTTTACTTTCATAGATTGACTTTGACCTCTTTATTACCATTGAACTTGTCATGTTTGAACTCAAACCTAGTACTTAGCAAGTGACAAACACCTAGGGTGTTACAGGGGTCTTCTTAAAGACAACATCAACAGTAACATTGAGGAGCAAGTAGCAATGTTCCTGCATGTTGTAGGGCATAATCAAAGATTCAGGGTTATCAAGATGACATTTAGGAGATCCATTGAAACCATTAGTAGGTACTTCCAGCAAGTCCTTTGGGCAGTAGGAGAGCTGAGGGTGGAAATGATTCAACCACCAGCAACATCTATGCCTACCAAAATCCAGAACAGTAGGAAGTGGAATCCTTTTTTTAAGGTTGGGCATTTGTTCTTCTTATTTGTCATTTGGCCTCCCTTTTTCTATTACCTTCCTAATGCTGAATTGGTCGTTCCTTTAGGACTTCGTGGGAGCCATTGATGGCACCCATGTTCTAGCTAGGGTCCCTGCTAAGCAAAGAGCAGCATTCATGGGGAGGAAGCATACCACTACACAAAACGTGTTAGCGGCTGTAGATTTTGATCTAAGGTTTTGCTATGTACTTGCTGGGTGGGAGGGGTTTGCTCATGATGCCCTGATTTTAGCAGATGCCTTACAGAGAGAGGATGCTCTACCTGTTCCACAAGGTAACATCACTTCCTTGCATTTGATGTTCATTCCATAGATGGTTCATTAATTCAGGGCCTCTTCCATTGTTAATAGGGAAGTTCTTCCTAGTTGACGCGGGGTATGCAGTGAGACCAGGTTTTCTCCCACCTTATCGAGGAACCAGGTACCACCTAAGGGAGTACGGTGTCAGGCGTCCACAGAATGCTAGGGAACTATTCAATCTGAGGCATTCAGCCCTTCGAGTCACAGTTGAGCGCGCTTTTGGGGCCTTGAAAAATCGTTTTAGGATCCTAGACAACAAGCCTTTTCATCCCTACAAAACCCAAGTGAAGCTAGTGCTTGCATGTTGTATCATACACAACTGGATTCTTAGGCACGGCCTTGATGACCTAGTTTCGTCAGAGGCTGATTGGCAGGCAAACCCTATGGCCCCAATGATGCAGTGCTGGATAATGCAACTTGGGCTGCCAAAAGGGACACTTGGGCACAACAGATGTGGCAGACTAGGCAGGGTGCTGCCCATTAGTTTGATGCTGGTGCATTAGTATGTTTATCCTATTTGATGTAAGAACTGGTACTGCCTACGGAGGCCTACCCTATGACAATGATGCTTGTAATAAGAACTATCCAATGACTACTTGTTTTAACGATATCTAGAATCTGTACTCTATTTGTGGACATCAGTTATGTTGTATTTTCTACAGTTTATGGTTTATTTAAATGTTTGCAATACATTTCATATGTGTTGGTGCGCTTGTGCTAGCAATGGCTGCCTTCAATGGCTTGGCTGGTGAGAATGACTTGGGTCAGGGTCAGGGAAATGATGGCGTCGAGGTTCCCCAAGTTGGTGGCAATGGTGCACCACCACGCTACAGTGGACAACAACAATGTCTGGATTCATTCTCAGGAGGTTCACTGAGCTTGTTGCTGAGGGGGTCCGAACAGACAAGGGCTTCAAGGACGTTCATGTCAATTAGGTAGCCAGCCACCTCTCTGAGTTCACTGGACAACATGTTGTAGCTTCACAGGTGTACAACCATCTTCGCAAGTGGCGTGCCAGATGGGTCAAGATATGCAGGCTGAAGGATCTCAGTGGGGCTGGGTGGGACGAAGATCTGTGCATGATCACGCTGGAGCAAGAGCACTACAATGGACACGTCAGGGTACATTTAAAGTGTGTAATTGCAGTCCTTTTTGGTCATTTATATTGACAGTTGGACTAACTCTTCTATTTTTGGCAGGATCACCCAAAGGGTGCTGAGTTCCTGAATGCACTGTTCGCCTAAACGGCCTTTAGACCGTTTAAACGCCGTGTAAACGCTACACAATGATACACCGTTTCCGTTTAATCATCTGTTTAGTCCGTTTAATTGACCGTTTAGCTCGTTTAATGGACTGTTTAGCCCGAATAATGGCTAAACGGTAGGTGACCGACTGTTTACCGTTTAGCGTTTAGGAAAACATTGCCTGAATGTGCCAATTCTGAATTATGTGCAGATGTAGACAATCATCGGTGCAGGCGTCGCAACAGGAAGGTTCGCTATGGGGTCAGGGGAGGCCTTGGGTACTCCTGCAGAACAAGAGACCATTGACGTGGACAATGATGCTCTAGACGCTCAGAAGGATGAAGGCCCAATAAACAAGGGAGACAAAAAAGGAAGAGAATGCTCAGTGACGAGGATCAAGAGCTGCTGACCGGAGTAACCGATGCCATCTGGGGACTTGGAGTGGCTGTGAGTGAAGGAAACCATGCTGAAGCTGCTCCTGGTAACTACGAGGCTGTGATGAACGTCCCAAACTTCAGCCGTCATGATCTCATGAAGTGCCTGAACTACCACTTGCGGCATAAGGCCACTGCGCTTGTGTTTGTTGGGATGCAACCAACGGACCAAGAGCTGTGGTGCCAGATGCACCTGTCTGACGCCATAGAGTGAACACAGCAACCAGGCGTCTTCACATTTTTTGGAGTTGCCATCTCATTTGCCATCCTCACCAAGTGATGGATGTTAACCATTTGTTGTAAACTTTAATAACTGTTGGCACTGTTTGGTTATGAACTATCTGGGAATGTGGGAGAAGGAGGTGTGCGGAATGGTTACATCTTCCTGGTGTAGGTAGGACAACGATGACATTAGATGTTAGGATGCCAAATGTGGGTAATAAGGTTAGTGCGCGTTTCTGTGTATAATTGACATTCTCTGGGATACAATAATAAGACTCAATTGTTTTCGTTGCATACATGGCATCGGTTTACTTGTTGTGGTTGTATGTTCTATGCCATATGCACTTGTATGAGATTACTGAAACGATAATCATTTGAAAATGTATTCAGAACTTGTTAGATGGGTCAAATTTCATGTATCACAAACTATGCAACAAAGATTTGAGACAGGCATCAATTGCAAACCGATGACAGTAGTAGCATTAGTGCCAAAAGGGTTCTTCCCACCCTGTTACATTGCACACCAGCATGTCCACTACATGATTCCATCACTGCGAACCCAGTTACAACAAAAAAACCTCTCCAAAAGAACCCAGTTATCAATCATGTCCACTGCATGATTCCATCACTGCGAACCACTGCTATTTTACATTGAACAAAAGAACTAGTACTTAGCGGAACCTGTTGCGCTTTCAAAAGAGGCCCAGGTTGCTCAGTTAGTCTAGACTACCTAACTAGCACTTCAGTGGGCATGGCCTGCTGCTACCTCATATCTTCTGGAAGATAGCAAAGACAATGAGGACGCCGACAAGGATGAGGAGGAAGTAGGATAGGTACTGGAGCTTGCTCTTGTCGATGGTAGCGAACATGGCCTTCTTCTGGTAGGCAAGAACCACACGACGTGCAATGCGCTTGGTATGGCGCACTTCTTCCTCCATTGTTTGCCTGGCATTAAGCATTTGCTCTGTGTACAGCATAGCATCCTCCAAGGCATCATGCGCCCGGTCAACAGCACGCCTGGCATACTTCATCTCCTTCCACAGTGCCTTGAAACTCTCTCCCACATGGCTTGGCCACTCATCATCAATCCACTGCACGAACTGACATTGCTGCTCCAGTTCCTGCAACACACCAAACCAAATTCAGGTTCACCTAATTTGGGCATCAAAGTTCCATGGCATCAAAGGCTCACCTGATTTGGGCAACCAAAAAAACGCCTTCCAGTGTGCCTGCCCCCCCCAGGCCTTCTTCAGCTTGGCGAACCGATCACAGTTGCACTTGGGGAGGTACACAGTCCCCATTCCTACTCAATCGTCCTCAGGCAGGGCATCAGGGATCACTGAATCAGACAGAGCCTAGCAAAGAATGTACCAAATCAGAACAACGCCAAACGAATCGAGATTACAGATGGCCAAAAGATTGAATCTTGGACTACATTTGGGGGACAATTGACCCTAAACAAAAAAACCCCCATCCGTCAAACCCTGCATACGAACCCTAGGCCACAAAATATTCAATCTTCTACTGATTAGCCCCAAATTGATGTAGACTATCAACACAACAACAGATAAGGGGCATCTCACACGGATTTATACCGATCGAACTGAAAAGGCAAAGCGTAATCATCCACACAGCAAAGGTAAAGGGGATGAGGTCCTTGCCTAGGAAGATGAACGAGCTCTTGCCGACTCGTCGGATCCGCTACCTCCGGTGCCGATGCTGGATCCGCCGGAGTAGAGCGGGGAAGCGCGACCGCCGTGGGTGGCAGGCGACGACGAACCCGACGAGCGCTCCAGGGAGCCGCGGCCACCGCGGCCAGGTGCTGCGACTCCACCCAATCCAGGGTACACGGCACCAGACGCTGCGTCCATGGTGGCGGCGGCTGTCGGACCGGGCGACGGCGACGAGGCGGGAGAGCAGAGGAGGGGAGTTTATGAGTGGAGCGGAGGTGTGTGTGGAGCGGAGGAGGCGAGCCGAGGAGTCGGGCTCTCCTTTTATGCCACCTCGAAGGTAAGCACACCGGCCTCAGGATGAGGTGACCGGATCGCGAACAGGTGCAGCCAACCAAACATGGAGATACTTGTTTTACCAAATGCAGCCGAGCTGCAGTGCAGCCCACCAAACACAAAATAAGACAGCCCAGGCTTAGTTCTATGACAAACCAAACACACCCACATTGGGCTCCATAATGCATTCCTGGGCTAGCCTGGTTTGGTTTTCGGGCCAGGCTGCAGTAGCCCAACAAACCAAACACACCCTTTGTGTATGCCTTCGTTCCTCTCGCCCCCTCCATCCTGGCCGCCTCCGTCTTCTCGAGTCGAGCTTCCCACTCCAGCCAGGATGCTTTGGGTCTTGGCGGGAACCCTAGGCAAACTTGGAGGGAGCTAGTGTCGTCCCTGGTATAAAAGCGCGCGCTGGCTCTTGTTAGGGTTACCCCCTCACTCTCGCCACTCCCGCCTCCATCTTCACCCTCTCATGCCGCCGGATTCACCCTTCTGGCATCCTCACCGACGAAGCCTTGAGCTCCCCCAGTGTGTGGAACAGTATATCTCACCTTCTCCGTCTCTTGTTTCTTTGATTTTCATCCAGTTTTTGATTGAAATATGCACATATGTTATGGTTATTTGTTGTACCGAGTTAGATCTGTGCGATTTTGATTGATATCTACTTGTTGTTGAGGCAGATCTGCCGATTCTTATGCTTGATGTGGGTCTAGTTTGGCATGTTTGTTAGCTGAAGCAAGTTTTTGCTGGTGATGCTTATTTTTTGATCTAAATACTGAGCAACATCAGGGCACTTGTGCCAAGATGAAGGCTGGGCTGGATGGCTCACATGGTTTCATGGCTTCTATGAGCTTCCTAAAATTATAAGGTTGGTAGTGGTCAATGATGATTACATAACAAATGAGGTGGATGCTTTCTCTATGCTATGATGATACACTGTTATTTTCATGTCATTCATCCAATGTTCTAGCATCATCCATAGGACTGCAACAATTGGGTTCCCATGCAGTTCCTGAGCTGATGGCATCCTGTGGATGTGCTTGGACATTGCATGGGTCACATGAGTTTGCTTATGCTACCTCTTTTGAATACATGAAGGGATCCACCAATGAAAAATCTGTATTATGTGAGGATACTACCTAACCAATTGTGATATTGTTTAGTGATGCCGAATACTTACAAAAGGTTGCACTGGTTGTTTTGAAGGAAACAATGACGACTTGGTATGTTGTATACCGAGGGAAGAAGCTTGGGGTTTATGATTCCTGGCCTTTTTGTTGTGATGTTGTTGCTGGGTATAGTAACAATTGCTACAAGGGCTTCAAATGCAAAGAAGAAGTTGTTGCTTCATTCTTGGAGTACACGGGGTTTGAAGATTTCTCTATGAAGGAAAATGCAGTGAGCACCCCATGCATTACTGCTAGGGGCAACCACACACGCCCAAAGAACCATCCTTTATTTGCAATTGATGTGTTTCGGGCCGTTCTAGTGATTAGCCTGGGTGTTTTTTACCACTCGTTGCTGCAAGTGCGTCTAGTAGTTTTGTACTGCCAATGATGGTTCTCAAATGACTAACGAATTGAACTAAGGCAACCCTATCTTTTCTAATCTAAGTATGTGTGCTATTCATGGTCTTTTCGGTTTGCTTGGCAATGGTGGTAACCTCACCAAAACCATTCATGGGTGCTGCCACCTTTTCATTCAACAACAACCAAACAAGATACAATGCATCTGTGCATTCTATGAAATCATCCCAACATGCAACCAAATATGGAACCCGTCATCTAGTACGACCACTAAAACCACAACCAAACACGGTTGCCTGTATGCTCTCGACGGTGCTGGTTTTAGCTGAGATGACCCCTTCATCCTGGATGAAAACTACTGGAGCAACCAATCATGCTCGTAGTAGATCCAGCCGGTTCCTTGGCACTGGGAGAAGTCGGCAGCGCGGAAGAGGGCGCGCGCGGTGAGCACGTTAGGGTGGCGAGCTTCGGCGGGCAGGAATCTTCTGGCCGTGAGGACACCGAGGAGGAGCGGCGGGTGGACGGAGCGGTAGCGGCGAAGGAATGAAGTGGCCAGAGCAATCTTGCACCTCAACCACAGCTCTAGCGGTCTAGCCTGAAGCTCTTGCATAGCAATCTTGCGCCTCAACCACAGCAATCTTGCACCTCAACCACAGCTCTTGCAGACCCATAGACCAAATCCTATCCTAGAAGGGACCTACAAGATGTTCTAACAAGCAGACTGGAACCTTTGCTTGCGCCAGTGTTCGGTATTTTAAACGCAAACAGAAAAATCCGCAAGCGCACGGATACCGATGTAGCTTTCACCCGGGAGTATTCCAGAGTATCGATTTTCCACAGGGAACGTGAGTGTACTAATTAAGATCCAAGATCGCCCAAGGATAACTATATAATTATTTTTGGTGGAAAGAGAGGAAGTTTCCTGAGAGTTCTCTAGTTGATCTAAGAATCAAGAATTACTTCAAGATTATCTATATCGGGACATCAGAGCACTAACCACAGAAAGAGATGAGAAGGGGGCTAGGAAGGTCTGACTACGGTCCTACAAACACCGATCCGAACGTGGTGGAATACGTCGACCGTTAGGGCTGTCACTACCCTAAGGCTACCACAACAATCCGCAGGATTGGGTGCAATTCCAGGTAATTGCAAGACTAAACACCACGTCTAATCTATTAATTACGACTCTAGCATTATAAAGACTAGAGCACTTGATGCAAGCAGGAATCCAATAAATAACTTGAATGTAAATAAAAGTAATTAAAGAACTCTGGAATTATGAATTGAAGAACCTGGAGAACGATGAAGAACGAACCAGTTGCTGCAAAAGTATAATGTTGAGGAAGATCCGACAGATCCGGCTCCTCCTCCTCTGCTCTCCTCTTCTCTCTCCCTATTTTCTAGATTACAACTAGAACTAACTAGAACTAGAACTAGAGGAACTAGAACTAGAACTAGATGAACTAGAACTAGATCTAGATGAACTAGAGGTAGAACTAGAAGAACTAGAGGGATCCTCTCTACTTGGATGAAGAATTGAAACCCTAACTTTGATTCTGTAGAAGAGGTATGCTCTCTAGGGGCCAGGGGGCCTTGCTTATATAGTCTTTTCAGATGAATCTGGGCCGTCGGATCAAACCGACATTAATCGCACGGTTTTCCTTGGTCCCTTAGGTCGGTGGAGCACGATCCGCGAAGTTGAAGCTGATTGGTTACTGTAGCTGGGCGGGCACCCAAGGGACTTGGGCGGGCGCCCTGCCCCCAGGCCCGATCGGCCTCCCGTTCGTTCCCGTGGCTTCTAGAGTCTTCTAGATGGTAGAAAATTGCGCGGCACGTTAATATCTCTATGTAAACCCGACGTGTGGGGCTTTTTTCCGTATTTTCTGATAACCCCCTGCAGAAATAGACAAACACCAAAACTCGTGGAATTCTGTCAGAGAAAACCCTAAATCTAGATGTTGGTTCCATTTAGATCCTTTTCTATAATTAGTTGATGGTTAAATGTGAGCATTAAGGACCGTCAACAGCCAGCACCACCGCGGAAAGCCAGACGACGGCGCACAGCCGCACCAAGGACATGGGGAGGGAGGAAAAGAGAGGGGGTCTAGACCTTCGCGAGGCACGAGCCTACGCCCGGTGGCGGGTGGTGGTGGTGCAGCGACACCGTAGTGGGCGTGGACCCCGCGGCACGGCGAAGCAGCAACGCGGCGCGCGAGGGCCCACATCGGGTGGGGAGAGAAGAGGCACGCGACGGCTGGAGTTGCGCTGGCGGAAGAGAGCACAGAGGCACGCACGGACACCGATCCGTGGCAGCGCTCCCACGTGTCAGTGATTGAAAGGGCAACAACGACATTTTGTTAGCCCGGGCCCATTTGACAGAGCTGTCAAACTGTGAAATCCAAACAGAACACGCAGGAAGGACACAAATAAAGTTCGCAGATGGCACAGAAGGAGCGACTACCTTTTGAGGGACACAACGGCCGGGTGCAACTTTCATAATGGCATACAGAGAAAACTCTCTCACAAACACCACCGCGGGGCCGCTCCCTAGCTAATCGGTCGTGCCGCCACGAGGGGCCGCTCCCTAATCGCTCGTGCTCACTTGCGCCACCACGTCGGCGCCGATAGCTCCCTGCCTCCCTGGTCACCGATGCCGTTGTGCGGGGAAGCTCCTTGGTCGTGGATCTGGCCGGTGCGCGCCATCACGACACTGCTCACTCCTGCTCGCACGGTCGCACCACTGCTCATGGATGCAGCATGCTCGCGCCGCCGCTCCTATTCGATCTCACGTGATCGTCGGTAGACGCGTGGTTAGCGTTCCTTGTTGGACGTGTGGGGGTGGGCTGGCGAGAGCGCGGAGAGCGGAGGCGGGCTGAGCCGCCAAGGCTGAGCCGCTGAGGTAGGCTCTGCTATGCTTTTGTTAGCTTGCTCGGACACTTCAGGCCTTTTTAGATCGCAAAAAGAAAAGTTTCTCGTAACATACATGCAAGCTGTGCAATTAGTTTTTTTAATCTATATTTAGTATTTCGTGTATGTGTCCAAACATCCTATGTGATGGGCCAAAAAGAGTTTCTTTATTTTTGGTTCCATCACTAAACTTCTAGTGACCAAAAACCGAAGCCAAAACCGAAAACCAAAAAAACAACATTTAGTTTGCTTTGGTTTAAAGCTTTTGGTAGAATTTTTATCAGCCTATCATGGTATCACGCGACGGTTCGCTCTTGTGATCTTTCCCCACAAAACCTAGCCACCATCGTTGTTGAGTTTGCACTTGCTGGCCACCTATCACCTATAGATTCTCGCCAATTGACGTGCATCTTCCTGCCACCTAGATCCAAGATTAGGTGTTATAAGTTTCAAAAAAAAAAGATTAGGTGTTATACATTCTCTCCGTCTCATTTTTGAGTTATTTTTTAAGTTTGATTAAATTTATAAAAGATATTATTAGCATTTGTATCCCTAATATGTTTATTATAAAAATAGATTCTCTATTAGTATAGTGTTACTTAGTATTATACACAGTAAATAGTATATCTCTATATATATTGATCAAACACAAAAATGCTTACATAATCAAAACGTCATATGCAGTTACTTTGGGACGGAAAGAAAACATTTTTTTTGACAAAAGAAAGAAAATATTTTGAAAACTAAAAAACGAAGAGGCTTTTACATGTATGTCATTATAAAAGTTGGTAATTACCTACAAGACATTAAAAAGTTGAGCTCTCATAGGTGTCACTGCTCCGAACTATTTTGCCCTCTACGCCACTTCCATCATATTTAACTTTAACAGTGTTAAACTAAAGGTATGAAAAGTCAAAAATATCCTCATGTCTAAATATATAATTAATTTTTTAGCATCTTAACAAAAATCAAAACTAGAAAGTCATAGATTTTGTCGAGATCTATAATATTTATATAAAAAATATTTTTATTTGATTTTGTAAAAAAATTCTAAGACATATTAACCATATCAAATCATATATTTTTTGTATGAAATTCAATGAAAATAATTTTTATACAAAACTTATAGATATTGTCGAGATCTACAACTTTTTAGTTCTGAGTTTTTTCATTTGAGGTCATTAAGATGCTCAAAAAAATTAATTACATATTCAGCCTTAGGGTATTTTTGACTTTTTACACTCTGGTTAACACCGTTGGAGCTAAATCTGACGAAAATAGTATGAAAGGCAAAAGAGTTTAGTGGCATCTGTAGAGCTCAAATTTTTAGTAGCTTGTAGATAATTACTAACTTTTATAATAACTTATAAAAGCCTAAAATGAAAAAAAAATACACACACGATTGATAGGGCCCCGCCGGTGGCGCTCGTCTGCTTGTCTGCTTGCTGTGGTGAGCCTCCCTTCCCATCCACTAAGCCCGTCACCCCAGTGGCGGCAAAGCCCTAAATTTTCAAAATCAATGGCCAAGAACCCCAAGGCGGCCGACACCCGCCGTGGCCGTTCTCCCACAAGACGGCCCCAACCGCGCCGCGCCAAGGCGCCGGCAGCCTCCTCCTCTGCTTCTGACATCGAAGACCTGGCTCCCGCAGTGCCTGCAGCCGCATCCCCAGGCGCCGCCGCATCCCCAGGCGCCGCCGCACCCGCGGCGCTGCGCGCGCAGCTGCTCCGGTGGTATGACGCGCACCGTCGGGACCTGCCGTGGCGATGCGCAAGCGGCGGCGAGGAAGAGAGGGCGTACGCGGTGTGGGTGTCGGAGGTGATGCTGCAGCAGACGCGGGTGCCCGTGGTCGTCGGCTACTACGAGCGGTGGATGGCGCGGTGGCCCACCGTGCGAAGCCTCGCCGCCGCTACGCAGGAGGTGAGCAATAGTTCATAAATAAATTGGGCAAGAGAAGCAAAGCCTTTTTTTTTCTTTTTTGGGGGAAGATTCGATCATTTGACCTCGAAATTTCGTGGGGTTGAATTAAATGATAATCGAGTTCTTGATTCGTGGCTTGATGCTTGCCGCAGGAGGTGAACGAGATGTGGGCGGGTCTTGGCTACTACCGTAGGGCTCGATTTCTGCTGGAGGTGAGTTGTGCTCGTAATGGATTGATGCGAATGACTGGGGCATGTCAATTGGAAGATTGGCGCTTGCTTGCCAAACTTTGCTGCTGCACACGTTCCCTGTTTGATGTTTTGCCTCAGAGAGGCTGGAACATTTTGTGCTGTGCAGTTTGTCAGGAATTCGGCCTTTTATGTTGGCCTTCCTCTCTTGTTCTTTGGTTTCCAGCTTATACGAGTTACCTTAATTTTAAGATTTTTGTGGTCTTTATATAGCACTATAAACCAGGAATCAAGGATTTCTATCTGTGGTTAATGGCCGATCTTCTTTATGATGGAGAAACAGGGAGCAAAGCAGATCATCGAAAAGGGGGTGTTTCCTCGCACGGCGTCAGCCCTCCGTGAGGTTCGTGGCATTGGGGATTACACAGCTGGAGCAATTGCTTCAATTGCCTTCAACGAGGTTGTTCACAGTTTAGCAACTCGTCAAATTAGCGTGTGCATTTTCTTTCCCTTTTTTGAACGATTTTATGACTTTTTCTATCATCATTATTATAGGTTGTCCCAGTTGTGGATGGAAATGTTGTACGAGTGATCAGCAGGCTTTATGCCATTGCTGACAACCCAAAGGAATCCTCAACAGTGAAGAGATTCTGGTAGGCAGCACTATCATTCTTCTTGTTTGACAGCTTATAGAGGTGTTTGGTTCATCCATCATCATCTCTCCTTACCGATTTGTGGAATGGAATGGGCTGATCCACCACTACTTCATCCCTCACAAACTATTTATAATTACTATAAGCATCAGGAATGAAGTCACTCCATCAGAATTCATGGGCTGAACTCATGATCGACCACCTCATCTAGGATGTGGTGGTTCCTCAAACCAAACACCACACAATTCATCTTGTTAGTTGATTGTCCATGGTAGTGTTTATTATGATGTTGGATTTTTCTAGTAAAATACACCATGTACTGTAGTCTGTCCTAAATTTTCTGTTTTTGCACTACAATAGACCTGAATAATACTGTAAATTGTGCTGTATCATCAGTTGAAATAAAAATGCACATATTTGATCTAATTTAAAATCTTGATTTGCATTTTCAAACCCCTCCTAACCTCAGTACAGGATTTATCCGTAATTGGACAGACATTGATTGATACTGATTCATCTGTAATCACATTGTCTTGCTGTGAATCAAATTCTGAATTGGGAAGCTTTACACCAATCTCAGAATCTGCACAATGTAAATTTTTCATCATAGGGAGCTTGCAGGTCAGATGGTTGATCCTTTGAGACCAGGAGACTTCAACCAAGCAATGATGGAATTAGGAGCAACATTATGTAGCAAAACAAAGCCTGGTTGCTCTGAATGCGCAGTCTCTAGCCACTGCCAAGCGCTTGCACTTTCCCATGAAAATGCATCGGTCCAAGTTACAGACTTCCCACGAGTGGTTCCAAAGGCCAAACCTCGGAGAGATTTCGCTGCTGTTTGTGTTGTTCAGATTGCACAAGGCTTGGAGGAAGAGGCACCAGACGCAAAGGACAATAGCAATCTCTTTTTGCTGATCAAGAGACCAGAGGAGGGCCTGCTTGCGGGGCTCTGGGAGTTCCCACTGATCCTTGTGGACGAAGGGAAGACCGATTTTCAGAACAGGAGGAAAGCAATGGACAAGTATTTGTCGAAGTTGCTTAGCTTTGACGTGGGACAGAGATCTGATGTGATCTTCCGAGAGGATGTTGGTGAGCATGTCCACATTTTCTCCCACATTCGCCTGACAATGCATGTGGAGCTGATGATTATTAATCTCAAAGGTAGAGTTTGTTGGGTTTTCATCACCGGAAATGGCAGTCTGTTATCTTTGTGTTTCTTCACATCTTGTTTGCTAACTAACTACATTGTAGATGGTGTGGATCGACTATGCAAAAAGGAAGCTGATAGCACAAAGTTGAAACTTGTCAACGAATCCTCCATGGAGTCCATGGGATTAACATCTGGTATTCGGAAGGTAACTCCAGCTGAAGCATTTATACAATATGAAATTGCATTAAGCTCAATTAAGACTAATATGTGAGCTTCAATACAGGTGTACAACATGGTCAGGGCTTTCAAGGAGAAAAGGCTCCTTGTATCTGAGAAAGGTCATGTACCAACGAGGAAAAGGACTAGACGGTTCAAACAGTAACTTAAGCAATTAGGGAGTAGAGACAAGGACTAGTAGACTGTTAAAGTAGCAACCTAAGGACTAGACGGCTAGAGCAGTAAAACATGCAACTTTTGAAGTGATGATTTTCTATTTTGGTGCATGTATGATGTATGTGGCGTGCTGAACTCCAAAACTGCTAATTGTTGAAGCTCGCTAGAAGAAAGAAGGCAACTCAGTACTCTTGTTTATCGTGCAATTTTACTGCATTGCCAGCCGTAAAGTGATACATTAAGTTTTATGTACGCTTTGTTTTGTTCCATTTGGGGCCCTCTTCTGCGTTACACAGAACTGTCTTGACCATTTTGACTGCAGATAGTGAGCTTAGTATTATCATCTGGATGCACAGAAACCGCAAGCTGGTAATCAGCCAACAATTGCATTTGTCTAGTGATGATTTATTTGTCCAATAACATGGTGGTACAACTGATGGAACAACATAAACCAACCCAACAGGTTTCAATTCAATAGTTCGTTCGGCGATTACAGTCATTTACTGCAGTTTTGCTCGAAACAGTAAAATTTACAGCATTCATATTAAATCCACCCTGTTGAATCCCATGGATGCTGGCATTGTGCTTTCTATGAACCAAGGCAGATTATTCCTGGAACGGAGTGAGATCGATCTTGAATGGCTTCTTTCCCTTGGTAACTCGCTTCACATGACGGGAGAGAAAGGTGGAAAAAAAAAACAAAAGGTAAATTTACTGAGATTTGGCTTGAATATACTGAAGGATGTTAAACTTACAGCGATTGCAATCAATTCCTCCAATAGCTCTTCCAAATTGCGCAATGGCTAAGAAAGAAAAGAGTGCAAACAAATAGTATGTGGGTTATATGATAAACATCATCAATGCCACATAAGATAGAAAAGATTGCATGAATGAATTGGATTATACCCATTGAGTTGGGCCGTCGCATGGTGCATTCAAGGGATCATCATGTACCTGTGGGATTATGCAATAAAACAGATTTAATTTAGATAATTTTGTTTAATGAGCATAACAGCAGATTATGCTAAAAGAACAACATAGTATCCTCATTTCTTTATTTTCACATTTCTTTACCTCCATGAAAATACCATCAACACCAACAGCAACAGAAGTCCTTGCAATGCATGGTATTAGTTCTCGTAGCCCCCCACTTGCAACACCTCCACCATCAAGCTTACAAAATAGAACACAGCAAGCCCCAATTTAACTAAAACAAACACCAGCAAAAACAACAATGAATTCAATATAAGGTAGTTCTGAACTTGTGATAAAAGTTAAAACAACTAATATTTTGGTGGCTGGTTTTTTAAAGTAGGTAAAAGTTCAACATAATAGTGAGACTGTTAAACTTAAAAATAGATCCAAAGGCCCAAATTTTGGACATCCGGTAGCTTGGTAAATGCACATCACAATTGGTGAAGATACCTTTCTTCCAGCCGGTTGTTGTAGAGCATGTGTGACATCAGCTACCTGAAATGCATATCAATGGTCTATAATCTACAACATAGTTGTTGCTAGCTACCACATAGTGCGATCAAGAAAGGTATAATAAAAACGGAAAACAAGAAGCATGAAAATGACAAACCACAAATGAGTTGTGGATATTAACAAAATGGAACTTTTCCCAAAGCATCAGAAAGAAATACAACCACTTTCTGATGAAATGTAGAAAAGGCTTGATCTTAAATTATTTTCGTCCAAGATCGGTTAAATGCTATTCCAGTACTAACATCTGTGTCTTTTGGTTGGAGAATTAATATTTATCTTAATTAATTGAAATTTAAAATAAACAAAGCACAGCAGCCATCTGCGTCATCTAATCAACGTAAATTCATTTTTGATAACAGAAGAGCCGGACCACCTTTGCATGTCAAATCAAAACAACAGCACCAGATCAGGAGAAAAAGAAAAGGCTCAATGCTACACAATTAAATTGACACAAAGGAGTCATCATTCCCATTATAACAATCAAGTTGCAGCTATGTAAGTTTTGAATATTAACTTGATTCTTTTCAATAATTGATCCATGATTTGAGACTTGCACAATGCCAGAAATATTGATAAACTAGATGGAAGTGTTCAGTCAGGAACAAGTTAGATGGATCTAAACAGGAGGTGGATTATGCAGTTAGGGATGAGAATGAGGTTCCAATACTTACAACTGGGCAGTTGGCTTCCCTCAGCCACTCAAAGTTCCTTGGGTCAACAATTAGATCATCTGTGTGTTAATTGTAACAAATGTCAGTCTTCGTGTAGCAATGCAGAAATAACTAATAATGAAGGAAGTGATAATATGAGGTATGCAATAAGAGACAGTGCACTGCTGTGGAACTTCTAGATGCTTCTTCTTGAGCTGCAGCTTGATTTCCAACCACAACTCCAGAAGTGACAGTATCAACTATCAATTACTTTGTTGCATGTCAAATGATCTGAAGGCAACCCTAATCTAGCTCTCACGACTTCAACTGGTGAATTCATAAAACGACTATACAGTGTCATCACATATTTCAAGAAGCATTCATCCCTCTAATGCTATTTGGTTCATATACTCATTCTACAACCCTACAACAAGTTACCTACTCTCCTTAGTGGCAATGTCCTAGAACAACATCAATGATTAATTGTTCTCTCTTTTTCATGTTTATTATGTGGGCGATAAACAGAAAAGAAAGAGCGAAAAGATGCCTTAACTGTAGCCAAACATGGTACCACGCTCACAGACCATCACATTTGGGTTTCCAGCAAGCCTTACTTTCTCTGCAGAGTTCATCATAACCTGGAGGTGTAAAAGTAAAACAAGTAAATCTGGTAAAATAATTAGCTTCAAACCTTATCCAGGAGGTAATTCTATAAGAACATCCTCAAAATTGTGTATCTTGTCAAAATATAGCTATAGTAATATGAAGATGGCATATGTCTGGATAATTATCTTTCCATGAAAAATATCAGACAAATATATGCTTAAATGGGAAAGGTCATGTCACAAAACATGCACTGTAACTCAACAAGAAGATTAATGGATTATCCTAGATCAGATAGGTACTGACTGATATCATTTTTGTTAAATTTCATGTTGTCAGCTGCAGTAATGCGAAAATTCTATCAACTTAAGCCAGGTTACTTCAGAAATTTCATTAGACTCAATTAAATGAAAATTTCCAGGTAAGAACAAATAGTTCCACATTCTTTCAACACTGCATCTCATTCATAACAATCAAGTAAGAAACTTCGCTAAATTGCTATGAAAAGTAGGACTACGTACACTATGGAATGTTTGTTACTTTGTGCAACATTTAACAGCACAGAACCTTTGTAGGGTAATGATTTAAATACTAAATTAGCAAGTAGCTAAAAAATTTCCTGTATTCAAATTTCAATTATACTACCAGCTAGTAAAATGCAACTTACAGAAGGCGCACAGAATTGTCCTTTCTTGATGTTGATAATCTTTCCAGTCTTAGCAGCGGCCACTAGAAGATCAGTCTGTTATCATAGTAATATGTTTGCATTAGAGATGCACAACATGGTACAAATATGCAGAGTCATGCTTAAATATATGAAAAAACTGATGTTTGCCAAACAAAATCCTTTCATTCAAAACTGTACCTGGCGACAGAGGAATGCTGGAATCTGTATAATGTCAGCAACTCTTCCAACAGCTTCACACTGATTTAATGAAATAATTAGGAACCATGTATCCCTTTAGAGCAAATAATATGCTGCAGGAGATTGTGACTTGATAAAGGCAATGCAGGTAATGCGCAGTTAGCAATAAGATGGGTTGTTCGATTATAATAGAGTGGGCAATCATGTTATTGAGTTCCATATATGCTCAGAAAAGTAACAGCTCACCTCTCAAATTAAGGATGAAATTATGAAAAGCAGATCAGGGTATGAGTACAAATCCAGGATTTGAAAGGAAACCAAACCATTCAAATGCCTTCAATTGTGTAGAGAACTAGAGATGACTCTTAAAAAAAAGGAAAAGAGAAGTGCATGGGGTCAAAAGTTTCTTTCTGACGATTATATATGACTACACAAACAAAACATGACTAGTGGGACCTAGTATGAAACAGAAAATCATTTGGCAGCTTACTAAGAGATTGGAATGAAAAAAAACTCAGACATGTCTCACTGTTACTGGAATGGAAGAACAAGTAGCCCAAAAGAACAAATTTGTTCACAAAATTACTTAAGAAGAAGAAACATGTCTTACAGTACAAAAAATGTGCAAAGGAAACATGATCTAGTGCAGAATGAAGCCAAATGAGGCATTAACACAGCAGAATCTGTTGATGGGTTACCTGGTGGCTTTCATGAACATCAGTGACTACCGGAAGGTCATATGTTGCTTTCACCTTTTCAAGGATCTGACCAAAATTGGAAATTGAAAAACAATATGTAATATAAACACACTGTCGCACGTGAAAAGCTGTGTCAACAATTAAGTACATATACACATCACACAGGCCATCAGTACTTGAACAAATCCCAAGATATGGCTAATTGTTAATGTTTCTCCTGGAATCTCAACCTAGGCCATTACGCCAAAATAACATGTACCACTAGGTATTTGAACAGGTAATTCTAATTGTCCAGCCACTTCCCATAATTTAGGTAATCACCGATGTCAAAAGTATGGCCAATTTAATTATCATATGAATTGCAGAGAACTAAACTAGTGTCACATAAGGGAAACAGTGGCTTGACATGAATTTGAACATTGTAGTGAAGACCAACGTAATCAAAACTAGTTAATGCCTAGTCTGAAGGATAAAAAATGCCTCACCTTTAGGCCTTCTTCAAGACCAGGACCACGGAACGATTTTGACGATGTACGGTTTGCTTTATCAAAGCTGGACTTGAACACAAGAGGAATTCCAAGCCTGTCATGGAGAATGAAAGGCAACAGGGTGGTTTAATTTAGCCCCTGTTTTTTTATTAGAGAAAAAAAAGACTGATCCAAACTTCGTGCTCACTTTGTTGTAATTCCTTTAATGTGTTTGGCCATCTTCAGGACATGCTCCTCCGACTCAATCACGTTGGGACCGGCCAGCAAGAAGAACGGTTTGGCAGCCTATTGCAAGACTGAGATTGATTAAAAAAATACAGGACATAAACATGATCACACTAGTTGAGTAGTTGTCTATATCATTCATGTGAGGGCAAACGAAGAAACTGCCACAGACACGACACTCTCACGGTCGACATTCCTCTTAACCATAAAAATACACTGCTTGGAATTCCACTGTACATGCTCAGATTCTCAGATCCACTCGACAAGGTAATAGGATTTGCTACCACATCGCAGCAGAAACAAAAAGGGCAACAATTTAAACCCCGAACAAACAGCTCGCTTGATGATCGATGAAATGCCGCAGCAAAGATGACGGTGAGAATTACAAAAGCGACTCGCGATGCGCACCTTGAGGGAGTCGAACAGCGCCACGGGTGGAGCCTCCATTGTCACGTTTCTTCGTCCCTGCGGGTGCGGCGGCACAACCAAAATATCAAGACCCGTCCGTCCCAGTCCTAGAACCCCAAGAACACGAGAAAGAAATGCAGAAGAATTCACGGGAGGGCGGGTGAAGAGCACGAACCCGAGAGAAAACGACAGATCGAGGGATCGAGATGCGAGTGCCGGACAGCTCACCGGAGCAGAGCGGAGCGACACAGCAGGGGAGAGGAGACAGGAGAGTGGAGCCCGCCTGAGCGGAGGATGACAGCGACGGGAGGACCCGAGGAAAATATAGGTTAGCTGATTAAAGCTGAGTTCTAATGGGCTGTATGGACACAGGCCGAAAATGCTATGGGCCGGACGGTCGCAGGCTCAGCCCAGCATACACGAGCGCCGAGCAGGCACGCACGGGCACGGCAGTACGGCACACACCACACTCACTGATGGAGAGAGGTTCTTGGTGTTATAATGGGCCGTGCTAACGCCACGGCTTCATTTCAAGGATGCACATGAAAATAACTAAATGACAATATTTTTTGCTAAAATGAAAAATCCACATACATCCTTTGAGCCAAGTAAAAGATTTGATTATCCCTTATATGCGTTGTCGCAAACTTTGTAAACCTTACACCTAATAAATCTAGTGGAATATAAACATGATGTAAAAGGGCAACATTAAAAGGAAAAAAGATAATCCATGCCAACCCCACCGACCTGGAACCTGCGTCGTGGAACACATCATCGACTAATCTCGCCGCTCAAATCCCTCAACACACCCAGATCAAGCAAGCCAAGTAGTGGCTGAGGAACAATTCAACATAGAGCACTCAAAAATTCACAGTCCCTGGAAGATAGCAAAACGTACCTCGACATTGGGGTTGACGTGGCTGTCCAAGATTTGCCACGCCTTCACCTCGCGTGATCATGACCGCCATCTCCTAATAACATGTTCGGTTAATCCATACTCTAATTGCAAGAGAATGAGTAAGTAAGCGGGATAACTATACTCTAATTGCAAGAGAATTGAGTAAGTAAGCGGGATAACCATATTCTAATAGCTTGAACTAATTTAGGTTAAGAAAAATTGGTGCAGGTTCAAAGAATGAAAACATGCATATAGTAATAACCTGTATTGCAGTGCAGGTTAATGTGAACGCAAATCACAAAAAAGAAAAGATTATTAAGATGCTCAATCAATTATCTGCATCCTATAACTATACAGATCCACATAAATTTGCAGATCTCAACCACCAAATTCAAGCAGCAGCAGCTGCTTAAATTACATAGCCAACGGCCCAACGCAGATCCAACTCCAAGTCTAAAGGGTACAACTATAAAAACGCAATGCCACAAAACTAACTAAGCCACAATAATCTAAATGACGTGAATAAACACAAACCTATAGGAGGAGCAGTTGGCATCAGCGGATCTGATCTCATTCCCATTGCCAAACGCAGATCCCACGGCGCAACCCCTAGTCAGGCCAGCAGCAGTCACACCCAGGGAGCCAGGCCTGCAGACGCGTCCATCTTTAATCCCACCATGCAGTGAACTTCTTGCCATACGAGGATCCATCTGAAGCATAGCAGCAAAAATCTATTTCCAGGTTGTGTGTAAAACAATATTTAATTTGCAATAACATAGTTTTCTCTGTACACCTTGTCCACAAGTCATTAATTTTTTCTCAAGTTTTCTTACTTCTGCTTCCCTCTCAGCAATACGGGTCTCAAGCTCCTCCTCTCCAGGTTTCAGACGTTTAATCTCTGCCTCAATATTTACTCCTCTCAGATGCTAATTTAGTTAGCTTCCCTCTAAGATTATTCTGTTCAACATTCGAGTAGTGCAAATTTTTCTCAAGTCCAGTTATTTTCTCAGATATGGCAAGCTCCTTTCTCTGCAGCTCCTTGCGGGAACCAAGTTCTGACATTTCAGTTTCCAACTTTTTTTTGTTCTTCAAAGATTCTATTGCACTGTCATCCCATTTATTTGATCTAGCTTCCATCCCACCACTTGTTCCACCAGTCATCATTCTAAATTTAGTCAGCAGAATCCCATCAACAGTAAAAACTTTATACCTTTCACCACTCTAACTTAAGGCTTTAGCTTCATCAAGTTTATCACAGACAAGTGTATTTCCAACAGCATATAGAACTGCTTTGTCCAAAACCCGGTCAAAATGAATGACATCAAAAACTAACTGCACAGATCCACCAAGAGTTCGCAGTTTCTTAATTATCGGCTTCACACGAACTGATTGCAAGGGAATAAATGTCTGTGGAGGATGCCGGTGCTCCTTCAGATACTTAATGCATTCCTTTCATGTGTTCTCGTCTTCCACTACAACTGCATCCATGAATTTCCTCATGGCAACAGTAACAGCAAGGTTATATTTCTTCTGTGAGGGCCTGCAAAGTTCAAGCATGCGGCCATGACGAGGATGCCGAGGGATCTGAGCTTGGCGTTGTACTGGTCCCAGGTGACTGGGTTGCCGTTGATGTGGTACTCACCGCCGAGGCCGCCGCCAGTGATGCTGCGCGTGAAGCAGAGCTCCTCCTGGTTGGATTGGCGGTAGAAGAGGCGGACGGAAGCCCTGCGGCCCTTGGCCTCCTTAATGTCGCGGTCGTGGATGGCGTAGATGAGGTCTTGAGCTGCGCTCCGCGAAGGTGCGCTGAGCGCACGCCCAACACGAAGCTGATGGCGTCCATCAGGTTCGACTTGCGGCGTCGTTAGGGCCGATGATGGCGTTGAAGTCGACGAAGGCCCCAATCGTCTGCTCGCCCTTGTACGACTTGAAGTTCTCCACCACCAGACGGTCAATCCGACCGCCAACGTCGCCGCCCCTAGCCCGATAGTCGCTGCCGCCATCTCCTCCCCTCCGGCTTCACGAAGTAGCTAGGGTTTTGGTCAGAGTGGGCAATTCGGAAACCGGAAACAGATGGGAGGTCGAGCAAGGGGACAAAGAACTGCGGAAACGCACGTGGGGCGGGGTGAGTTTGAAGCCGCATCAAACTTTCATTAGGAGCCATCGGATGTGTGATTGACTCGAGGCTGAGGGTGTGTAAGGTCGTGATCATACTTCTAATCTGGACCGTTAAATCTGTAGGATATGTACTGTGAGTCGTTGATCTTGCAGGTGGGATTTGCCTAAAGAGGATTTCAATTATAGTAGAGATAAATCATGTTGCCAATGGTTAGGACATTTCACTCTCCGTCTCTCATGATCAATATAGTAGATGAAAGTAGAGAACAAATAGACACAAGATAGAGAGACTATTCTTTATTCCTCTAAATATCAACATAAAGCTCCCACGTATATATATAGTCCTGCCAAGGCCTAAGAGTTTTGGTAAGAGCACACATACAAACGGACTAGGATTAGGATTCCTCCTTCTCTTTTCCTTCTAGGATCAAGTCCGTATGTTTTACAGCACTCCCCCTTGGGCGATTACCACGATATGCATATGCCTCATTAAATACTCCATCCGAAAACCCAATGGGAAAAACGGTTCTCGGAGAAAAGAGTACATCGCATTCGTTAATTGCATTGCACATGTTGTCTCGTTAAAAACCTTGTGTGAGAAACCTTCAAGTAAAAACTCACATAGGAAAAAAGAGTACAACATTTAACCTTCATGGTCAAATATTCTTCATGATACCATATTCTTCATGAATAGATATTTACCTTCATGATCTATGCATAAACTTCAATAGCAAATATGATCTACTTGATCTTTGTAATTCTAGTGGTTTACCTTCAAGGTAGATTTAATAAAAATATGCTCCCCCTCATAATGCCAAATTTTGAACTTTATTATTCAAAATCACACTGTTCACAAATGTGTGCTTAGTTAATGGTATGCAGTACCATAATACTATATCTTCCAAAAAGTTGGCTCATAATTCTTCTATGAATTATATGGATATAAACAAGAGCAATATGCTTCATATATAAATGACCACTTATTAGTTGTGCAAAACAAATAAAAAATTATCTTCAGGGTAATAAATCCTTTCAGAGGATTATGGGGGTAAATAATTTACAATATGCAATATCTTCTAGATAGTGCACCAAACTTATAATTCTTGTTTAGTAGATTTTAAATTATATATTCTATAAATCTTTGGGATTTTAATTATACCACTAAACAATAAATCCAGTCTTGCATTTGGCATTTAGGGAATAATTTAATTACCAAAATCACCAATATTATTATACCTTCTATGGTATTTAGAGGATATCAAAACTTTATTGCTAGCTTTACAATATACACTTTCTGAGTGTTTGTATGATATCTTCATGATATTTAGAATTCCTCATTTTATTTCTTCTCGGGTCTATATTCACTTCAGGGATTAATGGTGTTTTCAAGAATCGACTGGTAAATCCTTCATGGATTAAATCCTTCAAAGATGTTCTCAATTTTATTGAATAATATTTCTCTTCTATGAGAAATATTCTCTACTACATGATATGTGATATACACAATGAGATAGTGTTATTCACTATAAAGTCATTCAATGACTATTTATTCTAGGACATGCTCTTCTTGAGACTTCAATATTCATTCAGGAATACCTTAGACTTCTTAATACTTAGTATGAGATTATTTTTTATATGTTGCGATTTATTTTCTTCAGGAACTATATGGATTTTCTGAATCCACGTAATAACTGCATATTTCATATTTATTCATTTTATTTGCTAGAGATATTGCAGAACATTTATTTCTTCTTAGGAGATTCAACCTCAATTGCTTTCTTTGTTGACCCGATATAATCTCTTCAAACGACTTTGCCATGGACTTTATTTTCTAGATCCGGGTTCTCATAAGAGAAACATTTGCAATTATAGAGGTAGCATTGTCGACAAATATTATTTTCTCCCAATACTCTCACAATTTGAGATTATCCTATCTCTTTGTCATTTTCTAAACAAGAGATAACTTATTGTTCTGCATACCCAACACTATGATGCGCACGCTTAATGTGTTGGATTTCATCTTCATGATGATCCTCTTCATGAGGTGCCTAACCTTCTTCATGAGGTGTTCTCTTCGTGAGAATGGAGGAGTTTATTTTTATTTCATTTAACAAGTATACACTAAACTAGAATCCACAGGCCTCCCCGTAGATTTTAGCTTCATAGTATACACATTTAGTTTACTATAGTATACACATTTAGTTTACTACTAGTAAACACAACTTCTTGTTTATAACTTTGAATTACTCCTCTCATTTTCAAAAAATATCTAGCATATGCTCTGCTGCATGCTTCACAAGAGCATTAGTCAAACTATTGTTTGATTTAGTGCGTGGTACTATTCCCGCTTCAAGCTTCAAGGAATATTTTCTCTTAAGACCATTTTTCTTCCATGAAAATAATATTTAGCATTCAACATAGGCTTTCTCTCTCCCTAATGCCAATATTAGATCTTTAATAGCATACTTCAAAAGAAATCCCCTATGATGGGCTTAAAATAATTCAAATTCATGTATCTCCAACTACAAGTGGAGGCCCATTCATATATGCTATGATAAAATTTTATATAAAATATTCATGCACATATTTAAATATGGGGGTTATTATATATTATATGCAGTGAGTTAGAATTCATAAAGTGCACTTAAGAATGTTCAACATTCCTACGAAATCAAGGTTCTCCCCCTGATTTGCACATATCATAGTTTATAAAACTATTTTATTATCTAGCTTCTTTATTCTTTAGCCTAAAAAAATGATCCAAGTACTCATACATAAAAAATGGACCATACATTTCAAATGTATAAAATACGCAACATTCAAATTTATATGGAATTTCTTCAAGAATTTTTTAATTGCCATTAATGCAATATTCTCAAATGTCTTTTCTTAATAAATCCCAAATCGTTTAGTGTTATCCACCATCTTAATTCCACAATAATTCATCCCTTCAAATTGGGTTACTTCTCCATTTAGCTAATTTCAGATTAACTCACTCCCCCTGATCTTAAGCCGCTTGGCCATAGACCAAAATATTGTTTATGTATGCAACACATGAAAAGCAAAATATTTCTTAGTTCAACGGGAACTATATAGACATAGCGTACTACCTAGCCAATCTAATTATGGGAAGAGTACAAGGTAGCTACTAGCTACAAATTTAGCTTCTTCTATGCTAATATTCATGCAGGAGTGGAGATACTTGCAGCTCGACGGGAGCACAACATAGTAATACATATTCAAGTGTAACGTGGAATGTTGCCAACATAATAGATAACAACAAAATACAAAGCTACAGGCTTACATGTAATTAGTGCAATGTAGAGAAAATTAACATAGCCGAAAAAGTCACGACTAGAACTTCAAGTCCTTATACATGCACTTAAAGATAGATTTAGGAAGGCTATGCCTACTAAATATATATTATCCACATTTTCTTATGCCTTTAGTTGAAATTCCTCCCCCTTTTCATGCCATAATTACTTCAAGTAGAAATATGCTTCATGCATCATCTATGATTAATCATTTCAAATGTTTCATAGAATTTAATCATACTTCTAGTATTCAATAGTTGTGACATGAAATACACATGTCGCGTGTACTATTCAATGTAGAGCAACATATTTGGGGTAGGACATAAACTTCTAGTTTTTTTTAGCTGAAGTATTGAATACTTAGTTTATGGATTATACAATTTCTTGGCTAAATTGATCCTTCCAAGATCAGTTCATATGCCAGTATAGTCTAATTGTTCATGTGCTTCTAGGAAATTCAATCTCCCTTCTACCTACATGGTAGTATTGCACAAAGAACGATAACCTTCAAGGTTAATAAGGCTTCTTTGTGGATAAAAATAATGCAAAACTTATTTAGATAGGCAAAATAAGCAATTGTTTATATGTGAAACATATAATTCTAATTCATTCCATGTAAGATTGACACATATTACTGCAAGTAGAGTATTAAATACTTGATATTAGTTTTCAAGCTAATAAAATAACTATTAACTCTTCTATGAGTTTATAAAATCCACTTAATTCAACGGGAATTAAAACTTAAAGCACTGCCACCATTAATACTTCTAGATAGTAATTTCCAAGACAAAATAAATATATAAGCACATAATTTAAGTTATTCTAGAGAAACCTTGAATTTTTATTATCCATTCTCACATGTCTTAGCTTCTATACTTGACATTTAGCAGCTTCATGCATGCTTTATTTCATAGTAGTGATATGTAATAATGATCCTTCTAGGAGTGCAACATATGCAAGTCATATATCCTGATTCATAATTGTTGCCTAGAAAATTCTAACTCAACTTCTATTCGAGTAATTTCTGATGATAAATTTAAATACTTCATGTATTATATTGCTCTTTGATATTCTATATACAAGAGAAATTTCTTCAAGAATATTCACCGATAAATTATTTTTTACCATCATGTCTTCTATGACATTTAATACAAAGCTTCGGGCCACTGTATTCATTTATGGAGCAACATATATATCTCATAGGATCGTGTATAGCTTGAAAATACAATTTTCAATAATATGGGATATCTTCTAAAATTTCTCATGTATCCCACAAAGACCTTTGAGATTTATTATGGTCATATACTCATTCAGGAGAGCAATACTAGGAACTATAGTGCCTGAGTCTACTACACTTCAGTGGTAGTAGAATATCCTACTAGGATTAACAATGACCATGCTATATAATTCTTTTATTCAAAGCAAGTCCAGGATATCCTTCTTCATGAAGGTATGCATATATATCATTATAACTGGAATTATTATGTGCATATAAGTTTACTGCATGTAAACAAGTAGCAAGGTGCAAAAAGATAGTGGATGGTTATACAAAATATTCTTAGAAGCATTCTGGCATTTTCAGGATTATGGTATAAATATAAATTTTCAGAATTAATATCAACCATGTATTCATCCCAAAAATTCATTATGCTAGATAAATTAATATGAGCTTCTTAAAGGTGGTAAGTCTAAGGTCTACAAGATTTAGAGAGCCCATATATCATATACCATGTTTTTAATGTAATCATTCTAAGATTTTTTTTTTGCAAGTTAGCAAGTACATGGTATAAAAATCCATAATGTGTGGTAGATAAATGCATTCAAAAGAGCATAAAAAAATCAACACATGGTGCGTACACATAAATAAAATATTATAAATGTATACAGAAAGTGATTTTACTATTCAAAGTCTACACGCAATTTTCTTCTAGAAATTCTAAGTAACTTGCGGTAAATGTAGCTGCAAGCTTCCTGGTTAGCCACGGTGATGAGTTGTATGCTAACATCAAAATAACAATCCGTCATACATGGTCAAATTACATGTTTAAAATTTCCAAGGCCGAACAAAGATGTAGATTAGCATACTGGAACTACATGTTCCCGTGCTTGATCTAACAACTGTATAACCAACGGGGTCAATACAATATCGATACAACTTCATGCTGTCATATTTTTTTCTTTCTATAATCCAAAGTTCTTTAGAGCTATTATCAGCACATATTGCTAGATAGACAAGTAAGTGGCATTCAGGCCAGATTGTACAATTGCGTGTGAGCCTACAACATGCAGAGGTGGTATTCGGACCACGGTGCCTAACTTCAGGTCGTGACATACATGTACATGTTTGACGGTGTGCGTGTTGCATACAGATCACGAGATATTCGTCAATTGACGCATGCATGGTGCGGTAGACGTGCGAGTCTGACCTGACATTGCGGAAGTCTCCGGGGCTTCAGCATGCTTGGTGTACGGCATATGGCCATAGGCGTGCCTATGACAATGCTATGTCTAGTGGCCTATTGGTTATGCGCAGACATGCACAGGCGACGACGTTCGGGTCCGTGCAGGTGGCGGCCTCATGCACTTCCTAATGGAGCTTGGTGCCTTGATCACCGCATGATGTTGCTGACGTGCAAGCCAGGAATCAAAAGAAAAAAACATTTGTGTTCTTTTCTTTTATATATATATATATATATATATATATATATATATATATATATATATATATATATATATATATATATATATATATATATATATATATATCTATATATATATATATATATATATATATATATATATATATATATATATATATATATATATATATATATATATATATATATATATATATCTCTATCTATATATATATATATATATATATAACTCTCTATCTATATATATTAATATATATATATATCTATATATATGTGTGTGTGTGTGTATGTGTATGTATGTGTGTGTATATGTATATATATATATATATATATATATATATATATATATAGACAGACACGATCTCCCTCACGCTATCTATGTCACACTCTCTGTCTGTGTGAGTATGTGAATCTAACTCTCTCGGTGTCTAAAACAACTCTATAGATATATAGATAGATATGTATATATATATATATATAGATGGATGTCTACGAGGAGAAAAATTCACTCTCCGTCTCTCATGATCAATATAGTAGATGAAAGTAGAGAACAAATAGACACAGACACAAGATAGAGAGACTATTATTTATTCCTCTAAATATTGATGATTACAACATAGAGCTCCCACGTATATATAGTCCTGCCAAGGCCTAAGAGTTTTGGTAAGAGCCCACGTACAGACGGACTAGGATTAGAATTCCTTCTTCTTTTTTCCTTCTAGGATCAAGTCCGTATGTTTTACAACACTTGGGTCTCGTGAAACAACATCCATTTGGAGTATGGATTGGCTGCCAATTGATAGCATGCAACAGCCAGTTCCTACCCTCCACAGCTTGTCAGCGAGTTGATCGACAGGGAGACTATAATGTCTATACCTTTGTACAACCATCCACAATCTGATTTTGGGCGTGGCATCATAACTGAAATAGGATCTTCACAGGACGTTTCGGTCTACAAAATGTTAATCACAAGACGTGTTTTGATGGATAATGCCGGAAGGTCAAATAGGAGAGTGGCAGAGAAGGAGTGGTCCTCAGGTCCAGGTTCCTTCAAAGATAAGAGTCTTCTTTTGGCGCCTAGCTCAACACTCTTTGTCGTCCAAAGACGTCCTTCATCGAAAGAACATGGCGGACCACAACATGTTGTGCTCTGTGTAGTGCTCAGGACTCCTAGCATCATGCTTTGCTTGAGTGCAATATGGCACGGTGTATGTGGGCGCTTGAGCATGAAGAGATTGTATGCATGGAAGATGCCAAGGCACGGGTGGCTGCTTTGATCAAATCAGTGTCCCATTGCGATCTTATTTGAGTGTTGGTGATGATGTGGGCTATTTGGTACGCAAGAAGGAAAGCAATACATGAGAACATCTTTTAGAGTCCGCTATCGATACACAACTTTGTTAATAACTATGAGTATGATCTTCTAGCATCTAAGCCGCCTCAGAGTCCAAACCAGGCATCCAAAGTGGCTACTCCTCCAGTTGGATGTATGAAAGTTAATATTGATGCAGCTGTTGACGGTCCTTAATGCTCACATTTAACCATCAATTAATCATGGAAAAGGATCCAAATGCAACCAACACCTAGACTTAGGGTTTTATCTGACAGAATTCCACGAGTTTTGGTGTTTGTCTATTTCTGCAGGGGGTTATCAGGAAATACGGAAGAAAGGCCCACACGTCGGGTTTACATAGAGATATTAACGTGCCGCACAATTATCTACCATCTAGAAGAGTCCAGAAGCCACGGGAGCGAACGGGAGACGTAACGGAGCCGGGCACTGGGCGCCCGCCCTCCCCCCTGGACCAATCAGGATGAAGTTCGGGGATCATGCTCCACCGACCTAATACTTCAAGGAAAACCACACGATCAATGTCGGTTTGATCCGACGGCCCAGATTCATCTGAAAAGACTATATAAGCAAGGCCCCCTGGCCCCTGGAGATCATACCTCTTCTACAGAATCAAAGTTAGGGTTTCAATTCTTCATCCAAGTAGAGAGGATCCCTCTAGTTCTTCTAGTTCTACCTCTAGTTCATCTAGATCTAGTTCTAGTTCATCTAGTTCTAGTTCTAGTTCCTCTAGTTCTAGTTCTAGTTAGTTCTAGTTGTAATCTAGAAAATAGGGAGAGAGAAGAGGAGAGCGGAGGAGGAGCCGGATCTGGCGGATCTTCCTCAACATTGTACTTTTGCAGCAACTGGTTCGTTCTTCATCGTTCTCCAGGTTCTTCAATTCACAATTCCTGAGTTCTTTAATTACTTTTATTTACATTCAAGTTATTTATTGGATTCCCACTTGCATCAAGTGCTCTAATCTTTGAAACATTAGAGTAGTAATTAATAGATTAGACGTGGTGTTTAGTCTTGCAATTACCTGGAATTGCACCCAATCCTGCGGATTGTTGTGGTAGCCTTAGGGTAGTGACAGCCCTAACGGTCGACGTATTCCACCTCATTCGGATCGGTGTTTGTAGGACCATAGTCGGAGCTTCCTAGCCCCCTTCTCATCTCTTTCGGTGGTTAGTGTTCTGATGTCCCGAAATAGATAATCTTGAAGTAATTCTTGATTCTTAGATCAACTAGAGAACTCTCAGGAAACTTCCTCTCTTCCCACCAAAAATAATTATATAGTTATCTTTGGGCGATCTTGGATCTTAATTAGTACACTCACGTTCTCTGTGGAAAATCGATACTCTGGAATACTCCCGGGTGAAAGCTACATCGGTATCCGTGTGCTTGCAGATTTTTATGTTTGCGTTTAAAATACCCAACAAGCTTTCTGGCGCCGTTGCCGGGGAACGGTAGCTGTGCTAGTTTCGAACCAAGTCGTCCGTGTATCCTTTTTATTTTCTTTTTTTTACCACACTCACCATATCACTTTCACCATACCATATGGATTTCATTCTAAGCATTAATGAGCATGGAATTTATTTCATAGCCACTTCATTTACTCCATGCTCATATGCAACATCTTCACAATCCATTGGTCTCTCCAACATCACCACATTCAAGATCTCCAACCCCCTCATTCTTTCTATTTATAAAACTTTAAAAGGGCGGTTGTCGATGCATATGTCTATAATAAATTTTGCAGATCTCGTTGAGTTGATCTTGATATAGGTCAGCGTTGGAGGGGAAACCACTTCACTGACATAAATTGATGGTTTCCCAAGGACAAGCTTAGTGTCCTAAAACAAGCACTGATCAGATTGTAACATGAGCTTTTAATTATTTGCAACATTACCTTGTGTATTGAGCATATAAGGATAATGGTAAAAAAAAATTCCTTCGGGTATTCTTGTCACTAACCTTTCCAGGATCGGAGCAAGAAGATCGGATGAATGACAAGCACAAGGTATGTCCAACCAATCATCATACAACATTTAATTAAATTCATCCAATCTAGAATTTTGCAAAATTCAAGCTTGGGGGAGTACTTTACATAAAAACATCCTTTGCCATGTTGCTATGTTGGTTGTCCCTACCTTTGAAACATGCTCAATTTGTTAAATACTAATCACACTACTTCATCTCCACTTGAGTAGATCTCTATAAAAGCCAACACGCTACCTTTGTTTGTCCTAGTAAGTGTTAGTTTGGAAGTACTGTACATACTTCTATTGGTTTTTAAATTAAGCATGGTGCTTAGGTTAAACAACCTTCCTTAATCTAATTAGACATGGAGTCTAGTTTGGTTATTGAACTAAAAACTGCTTGTGTAGACATTGGTGTATTTTGTTGGACTAACCCCTGTAGGAAAACTTTCAATATCGACCTGGGAAGTCTTGAGATAAACTCACATTGGAGACAAAGAGAGACACACATGAAGTTTAACAATTTACACAAGGAAGGCATAGCTCACAAAAGATGATCCATGGAGGGTGCCACAAACACAATGCACAACCGCTGAGAGAGGAAAGCTTTCACAAGGTGATACTGTACCATCACTCTTCAAGTAAGGTAACATCTTAAAGTACTTGACTATCACTTTTATAAGTTTCTCCTTGGTTCTAGCGTTCACATGAATAAAAGAGACAAACATGTATGATTTACAACTCTAGATTAACCAACCCAATCGATTCAATATGTTTAGTCCTTCCACCTTTGTGATCCCACACTCCTAATCATATGAGCTAAAATGTTGCACACTCAATCTTTGGAAGATATATTTTATTAAAAAAAACAACATAAATATAGATAGATTATCTTTCCATTAGGTTGAGCAATCTGATCTGACAAATGTTTTAAATGCTACACTCATGATCTTATTATCCATCAACTTTGTCTTGCTCACTATGCTTAAGGTTAGAGAGAACAAATACACTTTTGGTTCTGTTGGTGTTTTCCACCAACAGAGCCCATGCACTTGATCTCTGCCTTGTCTCTATGAGCAGGTACACTTCAAGCATCATATGAAGAACTTTTATAACTCCCAGACTCCACCAAGTGAAGAACCTAGATCTACGAGCACAAACACACTGGAGATACTGGACACTCAGGCAATCACTGCCCTGAGATGCTTGAGGACGTAACTATTGGAGTAACCCCGTTGTGGAAGTAATTACTGACCTTCTACCGGTCAAGAGAGACAATCCAGGACGCCCCGTCATCCCGATCTCTATCGGCATGGTGGACTTCCCAGAAGCACTCTGTGACTTTGGCTCTAGCGTCAACATTATGCCCAGGGTACTCTATGAAAAATTCTTTACACATCCTTTATTAGAAGCAGCCATGTGTTTGCAGCTTACAGATCGTACGCTAAGTTTCCCAAAGAGAATATTGATGAACCTCTACGTCCGAGTTGGTACCTTATACGCTCCAACAGACTTCGTGGTGATAGAGACTGATACTGATCAGAGGGCACCGATCATCCTTTGCCATGTTGTTATGTTGGTTGTCCCTACCTTTGAGACATGCTCAATTTATTAAATACTAATCACACTACTTCATCTCCACTTGAGTAGATCTCTATAAATGCTCTCATGCTACCTTTATTTGCTTTAGTATATGTCTAGGTTTGGAGTAGTTTCATTTATCTCTTATTTAAGCATGGTGCTTAGTTAGGAATGTTGATCTTACTTCCAAGGGATTTTAAATTAAGCATGATGCTTAGGTTAAAATGCCCTCCTAAATCAAATTAGACATGGTGTCTAGGTTGATCTTTGAGCCGATAGTATGCTATAGTAGATATTGGATATTTTATTGGACTAACCCCTGCAGGAAAACTTTCAATATTGACCTGGGAAGTTCTGAGATAAACTCACATTGGAGACAAAGAGAGAGACACATGAAGGTTAACAATTTACACAAGGAAGACATAGCTCACAAGAGATGATCCATGGAGGGTGCCACAAACACGATGCACAACCGCTAAGAAAGGAAAGCTTCCACAAGGTGATACTGTACCATCACTCTTTAAGTAAGGTAACATCTTAAGGTACTTGACTATCAATTTTATAAGCTTCTCCTTGGTTTTGGCGTTCACATAAATAAAAGAGACAAACATGTATGATTTACAACTCTAGATTAACCAACCCAATCGATTCAATATGTTTAGTCCTTCCACCTTTGTGATCCCACACTCCTAATCGTATTAACTAAAATGTTGCACATTCAATCTTTGGAAGATACTCCCTCCATATCCATAATTCTTGACGTTTAGGACATGATTGTGGTAACCAAGGAGTGATTAATTAGAGGTTAGTTTTCCATGTCTACCCTTAATAAATAAGTTTGCGAGTTTTCTCTATACATAAAAATAAACCAGTTCAGCTGGTCAGTGCATAGACCCTAGAGTATTGGGTCGCGAGTTCGAGCCCCGGTGGCCACTCATTTTTTGCCCTGCGGCAGTGGGCGTGCATGCGAGGCGGCAGGCGCGTTTCCCTGCAGCAGCGGGCGTGCATGCGAGGCGGCAGGCGCGTTTCCCTGGGCAGCGCATTGAATGCTAGCAGCGCAGCAAGTGGTGGACAGCGTGGGTGGGCAGGGGTAAAAAAGTCCATTATGAGCCTTATATGGCCAGAACGTCAAGCTTTATGAAAACACTTGAGTGGTCTAAAACGTCAACTAAAACAGGTATGGAGGGAGTATATATATATATAAACATAAGTATATATAGATTATCTTTCCATTAGGTTGAGCAATCTGATCTGACAAATGCTTTAAATGCTACACTCATGATCTTTTTATCCATCAACTTTGTCTTGCTCACTATGCTTAAGGTTAGAGAAGAACAAATACACTTTTGGTTCTGTTGGTGTTTTCCACCAACAAGGCCCATGCACTTGATCTCTGCCTTGTCTCTTTGAGCAGGTACTCTTCGAGCAAAATTTGAAGGAGTTTTACTACTCCCAGACTCCACCAAGTGAAGAACCTGGATCTACGAGCACAAACACACTAGAGATACTGGACACTCAGGCAATCACTGCCTTGAGATGCTTGAGGACGTAACTACTGGAGTAACCCCGTTGTGGAAGTAATTACTGACCTTCTGCCGATCAAGAGAGGCGATCCAGGACGCCCCGTCATCCCAATCTCCATCGGCATGGTGGACTTCCCAGAAGCACTCTGCGACTTTGGCTCCAGCGTCAACATTATGCCCAAGCAGATTTCATGGTGATAGAGTGTAACACCCTAAAAATTGTTTCTTTGAAAATAGAGCTAAAATAACCTATTTTGTATTTTTGTGCTCATGAGAATATAATAAGAATAATATTTTTATTTAAAATAAAATTTAATATAAGGCTTAGCAACAATTGGGTGTAAATCATGCTGGTGCATTTTATTTTTGATATGAGTGTTTTTGACCAAAGTTTGAAAATATTTCAAACAGATTTTAAAACGGATTTAAAATAGGGTTTTGAAATAAAAAAAAAGAAAGAAGACCTCATCTCCCTCCCCCTCTGCTTTCTGGCCCGTGGCCCAAACTCCCTCCCCCATTCTCCCTCTCTACCCTCGGCCCACTCTTCTTCTCTCGGCCCAGAAGCCGCAGCCCAGCACCTCCCCTCTCCCCACTTGCGGCTTTGGCCCAGCAAACCAGCAGCAGCGCCCCGGCCCGTTTCCCCCAGCCCAGTGCGGGCGCCCTCCTGTCCCCCCACTCTTCTCACCGACACCCGGCCCCCACCCGTCAGCGCGCTCCCTCCCCTCTATCTGTCTAGCTGACGACCGGACCCCACCTGTCAGCCCGTCTTCTTCAACCTCAAGTCGGAGCCGTGCAGGACACCCGACCGGGAGCTAAATCCCGATACGTACGGGATTTCCTGCCAAATTCGCCAAAGCCGATCCCTTTTAAGCCCCGTGATCTCCTTCCGGACTCTCCTTTCCAATATACGAGCTCGTGGAAGCCACCCTCGCCCCGAACTACCCTAGAATGGATCTCGCCAAAAAGCTTCAAGACCCGCCGCCGTGGAACCTTCTATCCATGGCCGTGTCAACGAAATCGATGATTATGCCGAGCTTCGAATTGAGGTGACGAACACGCAGAGCCTTTCCTTTTTCTCTCTAGTGCGACCTATCGCTCTTAAATCCTCGCCGAACTTTCTGCAGGGACTCGATCCGCCATGTCGAGCGCAGTGGACATCTCGAGCAGTCCTCGTCCTTGTTTTCGGCCTAGGTGAGCACGCTATGTTCCTTTCCATCTCCCCATGCCTTCTCTTCGCCGAATAACGCTCTGGAATGCTGTGTCAACGAATTCCGGCGAGAAGCTCGCTTCCGGCCATGGCGCCCCCGGCCGGAGTTACTGTAGCCGGCCGGAGCTCTCTCTCTCTCCCTTCCCGATCTAATCTGCGCCATCGGTTTCGCGATCAATGGCTGAGATCTCAAGATACCCTTTCGGCCTGGATGTTTTGCTAAAGAGCCCCTGATATTTTTATATATAGAACCCGCCGTCCAAAACACACTCGGAGAATACGCTTTCACCCGTTAAAAACGTATTCCACACTGGTTCATGTCAAAAATACGTTTTCTAGTTATTACAAGTTTGCCACTGAGTTTCCATAGGCTATAAAATATTCATTTTAACTCCGAATTGACGCATTCAAATTGCGTTAGATTCATATTAATGAGCTCTACATGTTAGTAACATTATTTTATCAGTTTAAAACTTTTAAATTTCCCGGTACTATTTAATTAATTATTTAACTATAGGAAATCTAAGAAAATTCATATCTTCTTCGTTTTAACTCCGATTTTCGTGGTCTTTACGTCTGTGAAATCGTGGCGATGCGCAGAATCCTTTTATAAACTTTTCATACTGTTTTTATATGATTGATGTACTGTTCTAATTGTAGCCTTGTTTGCTTCATGTATGTTTTCTACGGTTGTTTGTGTGTTGATGATCGATGATCGAGTTTAGCTGGTGAGCAATTCGTGGTGATCAAGAGTGTTTTAGTGATCAAGATCAGAGCCTTGGCAACTAGCAAGACCAGTGGGATTAACAGGAGCATTTGGATTAAGGCAAGTATAGTATTTGGATTTTATTTCTGTGACCACGATCCTGTGACTAGATCAATGTTAAGTAATAAACGATAAAAATGACTTTTTAGCAACTTGATGATTTGTCTGTACGTGATCACCCGGGACAACAGTGCAACCATGAGGGCTATAATGGCTCTGGCTTTAGCTCAATATGAAGACCTTTTCTAGCTTGTTAGAGGTTACCCGAAAGGGCGGAGGGGCTGAACCGTTTTGGGTATAGTGTGGCCTCTGTCTGTATGTGTATAGGCTGCGAGTCATTGTGCCATCGGAAGGGGGGCTCTATATCTGCGCGCAAAGGAAACCTTGCGGCCCTAACATGTTAGACGAACTTTTGAAAGGCTTCATAGTGATCCCTGCCGACCTTCCTTGGTAGTGGGTTAAGAGGCTGATCACCTCGGGCAAAAGGGTAAATCATGACTCATGGGTAAAGATGTACAACCTCTGCAGAGTGTTAAAACTAGTATACTAGCCGAGCTCACGGTCAGGAGCGGCCTTGGGGACATCTACATTAAGGATGATGATTCTTGTGTTAATATGTTCATTATTACTGTTTAATGCTCTACATTATTTATGTCATATTGATCATGAGATTGTTGGAGCTATACAATCTAGTTGCTATACTTGTGGAGTTCGACATGGACTCACTCTTGCTATTTCCCCCAAACCTCAGGAGAAGTTTAGGCTTGTGATCAACCAGTCAGTTGGATCCTGTAGAGAGAAGTTAATACCCGAAGTTCGGAGTTGTCTATCCGCTGTTTGCTATCAAGGTTATCTCTTTTAAATTAAGTACGTTATATATTTATGCATTGTCTTTTGATATTACCCCTTATTTGTAGCTATATGTGAGATTTGACTTCTATGACTCACATATGGTGCATATCTGGTTTTGTCCTTAAAATCGGGTATTACATAGAGACTGGTACTGATGAGAGGGCACCCATCATCCTAGGGAGGCCACTCCTGAACACCTCGAGAGCTGTCATCCATGCTAGTGCTGCCAAGATCAGTTTCTACATCAAGGGGAGGAAGGAGATGTTTTCCTTCAAGAACAAGACTACACAAATCTCAGAGCAATCCCGACATGAACCAAGGAAGAGGACCAACAGGAGGAACAGGAACAAGCAAGTGTGGACCGAGTCAGCTAAGATGGTCACTGCAGTTCAAGGAGGTCAAGATCGTCAACTCAAGTCGCCTTTCTTGATCAAGAAGGACGACCCTGGTGTTCCAAGCATCGAGTGCACAATCAGCGGATATTCTTTTCAGAAGACACTCTACGACACCGGATCTGACGTCAACATAATGGCCGCAGTCACTTATCAGCTCCTGCATGGAACCATGCCCCTACAACCAACATACATTTAGCTCCAGATGATTTTAAGGTTATTGACATGGGAGAAGACGAGTACAATCCACCCATCACCATTGGGAGACTGTTCCTCAGCACCGTTAAAGCAATCATCTACATTGGCACCGGAGAAGTCCACATGCACTTCCCCTCTGAGAAGGTACGCCGCTATTTTACTGACCTTAACTATATAGTTGAAGACTCTAAGCAGGTCAGGACAAGAAGAAGTATCATCAAGGACGGATGGGCGAACTACGAAGGAGAAGTGGTAATGTCTGAAGACATACAGCTTGAACAAAACTGTCCTGAGGAGACCGTAGCATCGAGTTAGGTGTGGAGAAAAAAAATAGTTATACATGAAGATCAGGCTCCACCGGAACCACCAACTACGCCATCCAGCGAATCCCAGGACGACTGAGAAAATGGAGAGTCCCGTTCGGAGGACTTAAAAACACCGAACGCCTTGCCAAGAGGTAAACTTGGTAGTTATCTTTTTCCTTTCAACTATTTAAAATAGTTTGCTTAGTTAATCAGGTTCATATCATCTTGAAAAGAAAATAAAAATGTTAAAAATAGTAAGCCCCATGTGAGTATGCTCATGGCATAAAACCTATAAGTACATCCACTGTGGTGGCGTAAAAATGAAATAAGTATATTCCTGTCCTATAAAAAATTAAATTATAAAAATTAAATTTATGATCCTACTAACGAGAGTAATATTTATTGGGGAGGCTCAACATGATAAAGGCTAGATATTTATGCTAACACTTAACTAGTTCCACAAAGCTTTGTTGTCTATTTGAGCTCCACAGAATTCAAGGATCAAAGAAGACTACCAGACGGAGGACATCCTAATCGCTGTCAGGGTGCTACTGACATTCAAATACACCTCCACCACTTGCTAGGTACATTAGAAGAAACTACGTCAAAATCCAGCTTGGGGGAGAGCACCCCCATTTATTCAGCTAAGTATTCTACTCACGTTTATACTTTACTCTAATAATAAAAATATGCATAATCATAGAAACCCAAATAAATATTTTGTGCTTATATATATCTTTGCTTAGTTTGCTAAATAAATAAATAAATAAAGTCTGCTATGAACCCTCATGATAAGCTCTCATATGGAAATGATGAATAGTTGCTCTGCCATGACTAGTTCTCAAAATTGAAATGTCTCTCAAGTTTAGGCATGACTGTTATTAATTAAGATTTGCTCTAAACCTAAACTTGTGGGAAGAGTACTTGATCTGAAGTCTAAGTCGTTAACGGATATGATATGGGAAGGTTGAGCTGCTGTTTATCTGTTCCTAGAGATGCTAGAATTCTGGAGAATTTTATCTTTGAAAATCTTCAAAATGTTGCATGATGAGTTTCTGTATGATGAGAGTTTAAATTCCTACCACAACCATATATACATGCTTGTTAGACTATGAACCACACATTTACTTTTTACTGCTTATGAGCATTGAGTATGGTCAAGCTGTGTAGACCCTTAGGAGCTTGTCATGTGGTTAAATAAATATTCACTTGCACGTTCACTCACACATGCTGCTTCTACTCTGGAAGTATGCATCCACATATATCCATCCATTTCCATCTCCAGAACCACCCAAAAATATTCTACTCCTAATCCGGGAGAGAATAGCCAAAAACATTCTCCTATTCCTGTTTTTCCCTGTGAAATAAATGCTTAAGTTATCTTGGTTACTACCACTTGCTATATTATTTCAGGAGATGAGTGCTCTAAAAAAAAGAGAAAAAAATACGAGGAAATAAAAAGGGGCAAGTGCCCGGAACCTCAAAAGAAAAAAAAAAGTGAGACGAGAGGTAAAAATGGACAAGTGTCCGACAATAGAATTAGGGGTATAAGATACCCACCTGAGAGAAAAGAAAAAGAAAATATAGAACATCTCATTCTCCTTAAAAAGTTTCAAAAGAGCAAGAAAGGTATGTATCCCCTCAAAAGAGCATAAGTAGAATTAGACTTTCACCATTATCACCATCATCACCATACACCATTCATTCGCCACACATGCACATCTTGATTTGACTTATTGACTTGTTCTTCTGGATCCATGGTTTGACTATGCAATAAATGTTTTGTAAGTATGTATTAGCTGTCTCCCACCTATGAGCTCCAGATATCAAAACCTTATTAGAGTAGGGTGAGAGAGAAGGCAATACCACTATGCCTCATACCAAAAATACCACATACTTTGAGAGAAGGCATACACCAATACTGCCTTGGTAAGGATCCAGAAATACCACAAAAGAGAGACTAGAGAGAGTCATACAAGGAATCTCTGAGTTTTATTTGAAAATCTGCAAAACTCCAGAGCTATAGTTAATCGAAGAACAAGAGACATGGTGCTTGACTAGACTGTTCTATCTTTTAACTACTCAAGACAGAAGTGACGGTTACAAGTCCTATGGTGAAAGGTAAACGAGTAAGTTTTAAGTCTTAACAGTTTACTCTAACCAGAGATGAGATCTTGTTTAAACGCATGTGTATCTTTAAGTTATGAAACCACTGCAGAAGCTCTTGAGTTCATCTTTGCTCAGGGACGAGCAAAGGTTAAGCTTGGGGGAGCTTGTTGATGGTCCTTAATGCTCACATTTAACCATCAACTAATCATGGAAAAGGATCCAAATGCAACCAACACCTAGACTTAGGGTTTTATCTGACAGAATTCCACGAGTTTTGGTGTTTGTCTATTTCTGCAGGGGGTTATCAGGAAATACGGAAGAAAGGCCCACACGTCGGGTTTACATAGAGATATTAACGTGCCGCACAATTATCTACCATCTAGAAGAGTCCAGAAGCCACGGGAGCAAACGGAAGACGTAACGGAGCCGGGCACTGGGCGCCCGCCCTCCCTTACTGGGCGCCCGCCCTCCCCCCTGGACCAATCAGGGTGAAGTTCGGGGATCATGCTCCACCGACCTAATACTTCAAGGAAAACCACACGATCAATGTCGGTTTGATCCGACGGCTCAGATTCATCTGAAAAGACTATATAAGCAAGGCCCCCTGGCCCCTGGAGATCATACCTCTTCTACAGAATCAAAGTTAGGGTTTCAATTCTTCATCCAAGTAGAGAGGATCCCTCTAGTTCTTCTAGTTCTACCTCTAGTTCATCTAGATCTAGTTCTAGTTCATCTAGTTCTAGTTCTAGATCCTCTAGTTCTAGTTCTAGTTAGTTCTAGTTGTAATCTAGAAAATAGGGAGAGAGAAGAGGAGAGCGGAGGAGGAGCCGGATCTGGCGGATCTTCCTCAACATTTTACTTTTGCAGCAACTGTTTCGTTCTTCATCGTTCTCCAGGTTCTTCAATTCACAATTCTTGAGTTCTTTAATTACTTTTATTTACATTCAAGTTATTTATTGGATTCTCGCTTGCATCAAGTGCTCTAATCTTTGAAACATTAGAGTAGTAATTAATAGATTAGACGTGGTGTTTAGTCTTGCAATTACCTGGAATTGCACCCAATCCTACGGATTGTTGTGGTAGCCTTAGGGTAGTGACAGCCCTAACGGTCGACGTATTCCACCTCGTTCGGATCGGTGTTTGTAGGACCGTAGTCGGAGCTTCCTAGCCCCCTTCTCATCTCTTTCGGTGGTTAGTGTTCTGATGTCCCGAAATAGATAATCTTGAAGTAATTCTTGATTCTTAGATCAACTAGAGAACTCTCAGGAAACTTCCTCTCTTCCCACCAAAAATAATTATATAGTTATCTTTGGGCGATCTTGGATCTTAATTAGTACACTCACGTTCTTTGTGGAAAATCGATACTCTGGAATACTCCCGGGTGAAAGCTACATCGGTATCCGTGCGCTTGCGGATTTTTCTGTTTGCGTTTAAAATACCCAACAGCAGCAATCTCTAAGAACTTGGGTAGAGCTTCTGTGGCCGTTATTGCCTATGATCAGGCGAGGATGTTCTTGGGAGCTTCAGGTGTGGTTTTTGAAGGTATTAGTGATGTTGAAATGGCCGAGGCTATTGCATGTAGGGAAGGTTTAGTGCTGGCTTCTGATCTAATGCTCTAATCCATTCTATTAGCTTCAGATAACACTAATGTCATAAGAAGTCTTGAAGAAACAGGCATGGGCCCATATGTCCAAGTTGTGAAGGAGGCGAAGGCTAGGGCTCGTGACTTTAATTTTGTTGATTTTTCTCACCAGAATAGAAGGTCAAATGTTGATGCTCATAATCTAGCTAGGAGCTTAATCTCTTTTGTAGGGCATTTGTAATTTGTATGACAAACTCAATTAATAAAGACTGTGGTGTTCCTAAAAAAACCCCACTCGCTGTTTTTCTCGAAAAAGGAAAAAAGGAAAAAATGGTGTGTCAACTCATTAACCATCAGTCATCTTCAACCTCCCACCACGCTCTCTCTTCCTCACGTCTCCTCTTGCACAATCGTCTTCTTCCTCCTCGTGTCTCCTTGTCCTCGTGGCCCGACCCTTTTGCTTCATCAGTGCCCCTCCTTCGCCTCAACCATGCCCTTGTGGCCACTGACCGCCCCGCCGTGGTGTGCTAGGGTTACGCTGTAGCTCCGCAATCATTGATGCTCGCGGAGCTCCGACTCAACCCTAGCACGCCCGTGGCAGCTGCCTTCTTTCCCTTCTCACCTTGACCTAGCCCCAGCCATGGAGCTCCTCCGCCCTAGCCTGGTTCAGCCGCCTCCACTACTGCCAAGGCCCCTGACTGCTCGACCACCATCCCTACTCCCCACCACTAGCTAGTCTGCCTCCCCCAAACCCATTCTTCTAAGTTCATCGAAGTTGGTGAAGAAGGGGGTGGGGTAGGCATGGGTGCGGGATGGGGCACATGGAGGAGCTCGCTGGAGTTAGGGCGCGGGCGCAACTGTCTGGGAGGAGTCATCAAAGATGAGAGAGAGGGTGCAGAAGAAAAGCGTGCGATGATAGTGATCGACGAAAACGTGCCTCCTTAGGCGTATTCAAGTATTTTTTTAAAAAAAACCATCTCCTCATCACTACTATAGTCGTGCAAAGGGATGGAAAAATGGAAATGGTTATCCGAATTATCCGATATTAATATCCTCTAAAACTTCTAATATGAATACTTGTATTCGTATTTATTTTTAATATGGCAATACATCTGAATTCGGTTTCTAATATTTTTCTCTATCCGATTCCAGATCTGTATTCATGTAATATCCGATTTTAAAGATAAAACCAGATATCCACAATATGTGAGTTTTATGAGTCAAATCTCACATATAGCTATAAATAAGGGGTAATATCAAAAGACAATGCATAAATATAACGTACATAATATAAAAGAGATAACTTTTGATAGCAAACAGTGGATAGACAACTCCAAACTTCGGGTATTAACTTCTCTCTACAGGATCCAACTGACTGGTTGACCACAAGCCTAAACTTCTCCTAAGGTTTGGGGGAAATAGCAAGAATGAGTCCATGTCGAACTCAACAAGCATAGCAACTAGATTGTATAGCTCCCACAATCTCATGATCAATGTGACATAAATAATGTAAAGCATTAAACAATAAATAATGAGCATATTTAACACACAAGATTCATCACCCTTAATGTAGATGTCCCCAAGGCCGCTCCTGACCGTGAGCTCGGCTAGTATACTAGTTTTTAACACTCTGCAGAGGTTGCACATCTTTACCCATGAGTCATGATTTACCCTTTCGCCCGAGGTGATCAGTCTCTTAACCCACTTCCAAGGAAGGTCGGCAGGGATCACTATAAAGCCTTTTAAAAGTTCGTCTAACATGTTAGGGCCGCAAGGTTTCCTTTGCGCACAGATATAGAGCCCCCCTTCCGATGGCACAATGACGCGCAGCCTATACACATACAGACAGAGGCCACACTATACCCAAAACGGTTTAGCCCCTCCGCCCTTTCGGGTAACCTCTAACAAGCTAGAAAAGGTCTTCATACTGAGCTAAAGCCAGAGCCATTATAGCCCTCATGGTTGCACTGTTATCCCGGGTGATCACGTACAGACAAATCATCAAGTTGTTAAAAAGTCATTTTTACCATTTATTACTTAACATTAATCTAGTCACACGATCATGGTCAAAGAAATAAAATCCAAATGCTATACTTGCCTTAATCCAATTGCTCTTGCTGATCTTGCTGGTCTTACTAGTTGTCCAAGGCTCTGATCTTGATCACTCAAGCACTCTGGTTCACCAAGGATTGCTCATCGTCTAATCTCGATCATCGATCACACAAACAATCGAAGAAAACATACACGAAGCAAACAAGACTACAATTAGAACAGTACACCAAACATGTAAAAACAGTATGAAAAGTTTATAAAATGATTCTACGCATCGCTACGATTTTATAGACGTAAAGATCACGAAAATCGGAGCTAAAACGGAGAAGATATGAATTTTCTAAGATTTTATGTAGAAAAGAAATTAATTAATTAATATCACGAAAATAAAAAGTTTCAAACTGAGAAAACAATAGTAGAGCTCAACCTAACGCAATTTGAATGGGTCGAATCGGAGTTAAAATGAATATTTTATGGCCAAAAGAAAGTTAGTGACAATTCTGTAAATAGTGAAAACGTATTTTTAATCTAAAACCGAGCTATTTGTATTTTTCAAACTGAAAGATAAAATGATTGAGGCTTACGTTTGTGGACAGGGAGTAGGTTCACCGGCAGTGACGCTTTCTTGGAGCTACAGCAACGCCGGAGCAGCCGGCCGTTCGTAGATGTCATGTATAGGCGAGACGATGGCGATCACGTTGTAGAGAAGAGAATATAAATATAAATTTTATTTTAGTACTTTAGGAATTCTCAAATTAGAGGCTTCCTATATGATAGTTTTTGATGTGCTTTGCCTAAAGGGTTGCTACATATATATATAGGGAGAAAAACTCCCCACCTCCACGTCAACTAGCGATATGGTACTAACTTATTTGCAACCTTCATCTTTTAGCCTAATTAATTATTAAAGCCCATTAGTAAATAAAAATATAGTCTTGGAATTTATTATGATTATTGTAACTGGGCTTTGACGTTGGAAAATTTATTATTTTCGGAATTAATTATTTGCATGGATAAAATAATTCTAGAAAAGCCCAGAATTATTATTTAAGCCATGAAAAATACTCCGAAAGCTTCGAAAATTCAGGAAAAAATCTCAGAGATATTATAGAACATGGGGAACCCGAATAAATCTTTTGGAGCTCATGAGAAGATAGTTTGGAGCATCTAAAAATTAGATCATGCTCACAGAAAAGTGAGAACAGAAGCTAAAAAAAATTCCCGAAAAATTTGTAGAGAGTGCTTGATGGACAAGGAACTAAAAGAAGTGCTTTGAGTGACAAAGAAAATATTTTAGAAAGGACCAATAAAAATTTGAGCTTCGAAACAAGGAATTTGGTTGTAGATAAAAGATAAATACGTGCCGAATAAGGAAGATCGATCTACTAAACGTATTTTAAATATTTTTCTTACTATCAACACATAAAGGAGCAACAAGCATCACATCAAAACATATGCACCAGCATGTATGCATAATAATATTGCTAAGCCTTATGATAAATTTTAATTTAATGAAAAAAAATTATTTTTCCTATATTTTCAGGAGCACAAAAATACAAAATTAAATAATTTTATCTATATTTCAAAATGAGTAAATTTTAGGGTGTTACAATTCAACAATACCTAATAGTATCCGTATTCGCAAAGAAAATAAGGTATCATGGACCTATTTTAAAGTTTTCTCTTCATAAGGAGTGACCAACTATTTAATTTTATTGCATTGAAATAGTATATCTATAAATTACTTTTAGTATTAATTTAAAACTATGAATGATACATAATATTAAATTAATAGTATATTTGTTGTTAATTTAAGACTTTAGCTTATTTATTTTCTGATGCAAAATAATTAATATAATTGCAATTTCATGATAAATATTTATATACATTTAATATTAATTGATTAATCGATATATTTAATTATTAAATATTTATTCATAACTATGTTATTTTATGAGCTATCTTTGTCTATGTTGTATACACAAATACTTTAATCTCTACTTGTATAATAATTCTGTAATTGCAAAAATATTGATAAAGAAAAAAATGATTATTTGTTTTCTACCATTTTTATTTGAAATTCTTTACTTGACCTATTATTTTATTAAATATTATCTATTATAATTTAGTTTACTTTGATATTGGAGATTATTAGAAGTGTATTTTTATTTAGTTGACTTTGGTTAACGATGGACATAGTAGTAAAATTTTATTCATGTATGTTGAATTTAATAATATATATACTTTGACTTGAACCGAGTAAATATCTTAATAGAAATACGAAATCGAGATATCTGTTTTGTATTCGTATTAAAAAAATATATCGGTATCTGTATTTGTATTCAAACTAAAATGTGGTAAAAGGTGATATGTGAATCTAATTCCATGTGAATCCAATATATCTCTATCTCTACTATAAGGGATCAATGCAAACTATTTTAGATACACCAAACAATGCGTCCCTTGTTGAGCGAGCCAACTATTGTGCACTAATGAAATTGCACCCAAGATTTCAGTATCATTAAAATCTAAGGCTCCTTAACCTCATTAGTATAATGCCCGTGCTAACGCTACGGTGACATTTTATAATGCAAATCAAACAACAAAAATTGATTTACCTGCATAATACTTAGCCTGTGTTTGGTGCAGCTCCGAAGTGCTCTAGCTCCTCTTCTATATCGCCACTATTTAAGTTTTGTAGCAGAGCAGGAGAAGCCACGATCACCCAGCTCCTGTGGCTTTGGAGCCATGCACAGTGCCTCATTGCAAGAGCCGAAGTTTTTTTTTTTCTCTCGAGAACATGCGCTGCATGTATTTCGTTAAGCAAAGGATGAGAGTTTTACAACAAAAGCCCAACCCAATAATCCAGGGATTACCGCAAGAAGTTACACCAACACCAAAAACAAGCTAAACAACAAGAGACATTGATAAACTACTGGTTCACTGGCCAATGGCCAGCACTGCCCCAAGCGCCCTGAACCCAACAGCCACCCAGAGCGACGCCTCATCAAGGACAGCTTGCAGAAGATCAGCCGGCTGCTAAGAAGACCTGTCAAAGGTTCTCGCCGAGACTCGGTCATGACATCGCCATTGCCACATTGGAGTAATAAACGAAATATGTTGATGAAGGGGATGGCTTTCGCCTCATCGGTGCCCAGTCATGTGCGCTGGTTTTCACTAACACCAACGTGTGTGAGTTGCCTTTGCCTCGTCGTGCCCAGCAACGATGTGCCTGATCCCGTTAATTGGAACGTGTAGATGGACTAGTGACCTCGCCTCGCCGGCACTTGGCCAAAGTTCCGTCTAGCCTCGTTAGTACTAGAAGAAATCTGCCAAAAAAATCAATTAGCGGTAAAGTGTTGCTTGGACGATGCTTTCTCATGATGAGATTAAATCGATAGCCTCTCGACGTTACTCGCATTAACTCGGGCTTTACACCAAATTTGGTCGCAACGACTTTTTATGGAGGAACAGAACCTATAGAGGCAAATGCCTTGTCAATCATTGAATCTCGTTCCGTAATCAGGTCAATCCGACCTCTTCGCAGTTGCAAAGATAATAGGGAGTAGGCCAATACGACCTCTCTGTCGCCGTAGAAATAATAGGGATGAGGCCTAACAACCTCTCCGCTGCCGTAGAAATAACAAGGATCGGGCCAAAACGACCTCCCCGCCGCTGTAGAAATAACAAAGATCAGGCCGAAATGACCTCTCCGCTACCGTAGAAATAATAGGGATCAGGCCAAAACGACAACTCTGCCGCCGTAGAAATAATAAGGTTCAGGCCAAAACGACATCTCCACCACGGTAGAAATAACAAGGATGAGGCCAAACGATCCCTCTGCCGTCATAGAAATAATAGAGCTAAAAAATAGCTCGGAGCAGATACATCTTATGAGCAATTGCTCTTGTTCATCTAAATTTGTTTACGCATCATATTAGATGCTCACTACGGAACGCGACACCTGACATGATGAAGCTGCAGATGCTGTGCTTAATGCAAGCGTGTGGTAGAAGGATTTACACAGTGAAAGGTCCTTGTTTGGTTTTGGTAATTGAGTGACAACTTAGGTGGACTAATAGTGTTTATGTGAGATACACAGGAGATTAGTCCACAGGTGATGATGTGATGATGGAGGAGCCCATTGCACATGAGAAATGACATGGAGTCATGTGACCAAGGTGGAGAAGATCAAGATGAGGCTTGGCTTGATGGACCAGTTGTAAGAGTGAAGGGCAAGTCGGAGGCTTTGAAGCGAGAGACCGCGTGTGACAGTGAAGCTTGAGCAAGACTTGGCACCGATGGACCGAGGCAACGGTGAAGAGCAAGTGAGGTCAAGATCGATGAACCAATACTGTCACGTGATGATATGAAGTGGATCATATCATTTGGTGATTGGTTGGTGCATGTGTTGCATCAACATCGGATGAGATGGAATGGAATGTGCAAGGCAAAGGTATAACCTATGGCATTTCCATTTCACCGGTCATAGGTGTGTAGAGAACTTTATGACCGGATTTAGGATAGATGGCCGTACTATCAAGAAGGGCAAACTTGTTTGCATATCGGTCATCTAGTGCCACTTGAGCGATCTAACTTTGCATACATGATTAGGATCGAGTGGCATGGCAAGTTTGAGAGGCTAACTCCTTTGGGAAAATATTTGTGAAAATGCTAACACACTTGCACATGGTGGTGTACACTTGGTGGTGTTGGCACATTTGCAAAGGAGAAGGTGTTGGAGTTGATTTTGTTCAACTTGGAGAAGAGAGAGAAGTCTTTCGGTGTTCTCTGGACATTAGGATGTCTTTTAGATTGGAATACTGCTTTGATCCATTTTGATTTGGATTGAGTATTCATATAGATTGGATAGCACTCTAAGTAAGCTTTCCAAAATGTCTAAGATCATCGAATTCGGAGTTCGGAGCTAGAAGTTAGCAACCTAACAAGTTGAACTGCAGGCACAGGACGCTGAGAGTCCGATGCGCACAGGACGAATCCGGTGTCACAGGACACTGAGAGTCCGGTGCTACTGCAAGTTTGCGTTGCTCTCTGCGTATGCGTCCGGTGCGCATAGGACGCGTCCGGTGTGGAGCAGTAGAGCGTCCGGTGCTACTGTTCCAAACACGCGTGCGTGTGCTAACCGTTGGCGACAACGGTCGAGTTCAAACGGCTAGTGACATGTAGCTGTTTCTAGAGCACCGGACGCACTGTTCCAGCGTCCGGTGCTACCTACAGTGAGTCCGGTGCTCACAACTTTTGCCCAATGAAGAGGCAACGGCTAGTTTAGCCCTTGGGGCTATAAATAAGTGGTGGTCGGCCTTGGCTGGTGCTGAGCACCCTTGGAACTTAGTGTCCATGCTTGGGGAGTGCTAGTAAAGCCTCTAACTCACATATGCTTGATAGTGATCATCCGATTGTGTGAGTGAGCGATTCTAGTGCGTTGCATTGAGAGATTTCATCGAGTGGCACTAGGTGTTCGCGTTGCAAGCCGGCGGTGCTTGTTACTCTTGGAGGTTGCCACCTCCTAGACGGCTTGGTGGCTTGTGACTCCGTCGAAGCACGCAAGGAGATTGTGCGGTGCTCTAGAGAAGAGATTGTGAGGGGTACGGTGCTCACCCCGCGGAGATCGCGAAGAGCAACTCTAGTTGAGCGAGACATGAAGAGCGACAAGTGGTCCGGCCGGGTCAAGTGCTAGAGCTTGTGGTAAGCACTCCACGTGGGAGAGTGTGACTTGCGGGTCACCACTAGCAAGAGGACCGGCGGCAACCTTGGAGCTTGTCTCAACGGGGACGTAGCTTGGTGGCAACCAAGTGAACCTCGGGAGAAAATCATCATGTCAACATTGTTCTTCCCGTTGGTTTGCAAGTCCCTAACACAAGCTTTTGCTTATTTTCATATACTTGTGCTTGTGTAGTTGCTCTTGTAATTAGTTAGCTTGTGGAGTTTGCTAGTTACCTTCTTGCTTGTGTAGCTAGAAGTAGTTCCCCTTGCGTGACTAATTTGGTTTGTGTAACCTTGTTAGTCACATTGCTTAGTTTGTATAGCTAAGTATTTTGCGCTCTCTAATTTGGCATTGGTTGCCTTGTTATTGAGCATTGCTAGTGAGCTTAGGAGCTTTGTGCTTTTGCTTACTAGTTGTGTAGGAGCTCCCCGGTTTGCAAAGTACTAGTGGCATAGGTTTGTGTGACCTTGCTCCTAGAATTGGTTAGGTGAGCTCTTGCTAAAGTAGCACTTTGCTTGCTTGTTTAGGATCTTTTCAAGGTGCAAGAGAACTTAGATAGAGGGGTGTAGTCTTGGCTAGACTGATAGTTTTAATTCCGCATTTGTTTCGGTTAGCCAGCGCAATAAGTTTTAGAAAAGACTATTCACCCCCCTCTAGTCCGCCATCTTGACCCTTCACACAGGAGACCAAGCCCACAGCCTGTACCAGGGGTCAGTACTAATCAACCATAGTACAGGCGGTGGAGAGTGAGCCGCTTGTGAAAATGAGGTTTTTATAGGCGGTTCACTTATTAAGCCGCCTGCGTAAATGCATGTTTACATAGGCGGCTAAGTAGGTAAGCCGCCTGTGAAAACCTAATTTTCACGGGCAGCTCACACTGTACCGTATGTGTAAATAAGTTTTTATATACATTTCAAATTTATTTTTTCCCACGCACTACAGTGCTATGTCTGTCTCTCTCTCTCTCTCACACACACACACACACACACACATATATATATATATATATATATATATATATATATATATTATAGATATATAAACATGAACTATAAAATTGCATCATACATACATCACGCATATATATATTGTAGATATGTAAACATGAAATCAAACATCAACCATAAAATTATATATATACATGTCAATGTTATCCGCACAACCATACAATGTTTACATGTCATTTCGCTTCAGATTTAGACCTGCTATGTCTCTCAGCGCTCTACATTTATCACTTGCTAAATCGCCCTCATGATCAAAATATGCTCCGTCACTTGGAATTATTTCTCTCATAATAAAACCGCACAAGTCTGCTACTATATTTTCCAGAGTCATTGGTATAAAGGGCACGTCCTTTCCTTGCTTTTGTAGCTAGAAACAAAGTTTAAAAGCATCATTGACACATGTCCAATATATACATTTGCAACTATAATGAGAAAACTTCATACATAAATATTATTTACCATATTTTTGTCCCTGACGTATCATCCCCGCTGCCTTATAAACTCACAGACATAGTACCCACAATAGACCGATCCAGGTGGTTGCTTGTGGCACTATATAATGAGCAACAGATTATTCTAAAATTGTCATGCCTTATGTATTATTTATATAATGAAATGTGTTCGGACAACTTACCGGATAGTGGTGTTGTATCGTCAATGGCACCCTAGGATCTGAGCATGCAGCGTCGACCGCTCCTTTTTGTTTCTTATAAAGTCGCCATGCCCTGTAGATATCGAATATAAATCACTAAAGTTATTTTGAAACTCTAATTCATATAAGTACACATGTAGTTGCATGTTGGCTCACCTTTCTAATTGAACTAAGAATGGTTGATACTTCTCATGAGGAAAATGTAAGGAGTCTAGGACAAGCACCTTCCCTTCGAAGGGATAAATATAAAAAACAATCCAATGGTCACTGCATGAATAAATGAGTGAGTGACACTTGTATATTGTTTACATGATAATTTGAAGTACGTATATGAAGTCAAGCTTACCTAAAGTTATAAGATGCCAATATGAAATCCCTGTACTTATACCTCAGCATTGATCTACCGAGATAGAGGGCATAATCATCCTCGTATTTTCTTTGCAACTCTTTTATAGCTTCTACAACTTCTTCTCGTGTTTTGTCCTTCTCTACCTTTGCTCTATCTTCCTTTGATAATACAAATTAGTGCATATTTTCTTGTTATTTGATAGGGCTCAGATAACCGACCATCGATTCGGTAGATAATAATGACCTCTGCTCGTGATCTTGCAAACTACAAACAACATCCACATATTAGAGTTTCACAATACATATTAATAATAAATGTGTGTGTGCATGAGTGATACTTACAGGCACCAGATTATTATGAGTTGGACGTCAAGCCGCCTATAGTTCAACAACAAGTGCATGTCCTCGAAGGTAACAAATGGCTTGCTTTTTTCCTTGCTAGTAGCAAACACGTCTGCTGGTATATCAACACTGATTGCATGGAGGCCAGCATGCAATGCTCTCATGTACCAGTCATGAAATCTTTTTATCATCCATTGAATCTTATCGAGCAACGTCCATTGGAGCATAGGCCTTCCAAGCACATAGTCACTGGGGACATTGACATAATCATCAATCATTGGCTTTCTGATATCCTTTAGGGTCAATGGTTGACTTGATGGCTATTCGACATGTACATCGCCACTTGGGGCTTCCTTTGATGGGTGCACTGCTTCTGTTGACTGGGCGTCGGCTTCCTTTTTCTGTGACGGTTCGAGCTCAACGAGTCATGCTATTTGCTGCTTTCCAAGTCCTTTCACAAAGAGAGTTGTGTCTGCTGCTTTCCCCTTTTTTGGCTCATAGGGAGAAATCCATTTTGGAATTGGAAATTTCTTCACCTTCTTGGAGACCAGTGCTGATGGGGGAGTTTGCTCATCTTACTTCTACTTTGGTGGTGGTGGGGGAGTTTGTTCATCCTCCTTCTCCCGTGTTGTGTCCTTTTTGGCTGGCGAAGTTTGCTGCTCAAGCATGTTCTCCTTGGCTGGCCCCTCGGGCTCATTCGGCGAGAATGCCATCTCATGTATTGGGGAGGATGGCGGTGGCTTGTAAATGTATGGGGATGCTGGAGCATGCATTGGCAATGGTGGCTGTTCATATGTTTCGACCTCTTGGGATGGTTGAGGCACTATGCTTGGAGAGGGTGGCGCTAGTGGATCAATCAACCTTACGTATCATCTCGGCCATTGTATGTAGTTGTTGATTGCTTGTCCATGCCTTCTCTATACCCTTAGATGTCGGAATGTCTATGAAGTCATCTTCATATATGCTCTCGACCGTCAACACTTCCTCCCTACAGTATGCATCTTGCATGTCGACAGTATGGAATCTACGTCCTGAGATAGCATTGCCTGTGGCCACTTGCTTTGTATGCTGATTCTTAAGGCCATAGGATATGACCAAGGAGCAAGGCCAAGGTCTATCAATATTTTTAACTGGATAATGGTCCTTATTTGTTGTTGACGCTATACTACTTGGAAAGGGCATAGATTGTGTGGCCATCTCCTAGCACCCCAAGGGTTGAGCTGGTACAAGCTGCATATGCGAAGGAGCTTGTGAGGACATCTGTTGAGCAGACATTGCTCCTGCCAACCACTTCATCACTTCAGGATTAGGATTTGTAAAGAAATATTCCATCATATCCCTAAACTTTTTTGCGGCCTACTGCTCAAAAAGATCTTTCATTTCCTCCTTATGTCGGTCTCTTTTCTTGTACATGCCTTTCCACTCATCACCGAATCCTTCTTTCTAGCTACTTCTGGAGGAGAAGCCCCGTACACGTCTTGGATGCTCAGGGTTACCTAGAGCATGGGTAAGGATGTCCCTCTCCCTCTGTGACTTGAAGGCGCCTTTCTTTTCAGCTTTGATGCTTTCAAAACCTTGTCAACAACTTCTCTAATCTCATCGGGACAGGACATCTCATCGCTCTCAGTGTTTGCCTTCTTTAATACCTCTACTCATAAAAGTAAATGTATTCTTGATTATATGTATTTTGATTTATGGGGATCATCTCGCAAGCCTTCTATTGGTGGTTCTCGTTATATGTTGACAATAATTGATGATTATTCTCGTAAGGTATGGCCTTATTTCTTAAAGCATAAATCAGAAGCATTTTCCACATTTAAAGAGTGGACGATTATGATTGAAAATCAAACTAAGAAGAAGGTTAAAAAGCTTCACACTGATAATGGGATGGAGTTCTATTCTGATGAATTTAATGCACATTGCAAGTCTCAAGGCATTGTTGGGCACTACACTATTCCTTATACGCCTCAACAGAATGGTGTAGCTGGGCGTATGAATAGAACTATCATCTCTAGGGTCCGTTGCATGTTGTCTAATGCTGGCTTAAATAGGCGTTTTTGGGCTAAAGCTGCTTCCACTGCTTGCTATCTTATTAATCATTCACCCTCGATTCTCTTGATAAGAAAACTCCAATTGAGGTATGGTCTAGATCTCTAGCTGTTTATTCACAATTGAGAGTTTTTGGTTGTACTACTTAAGCTCACGTTGATAATGGTAAATTAGAGCCTAGAGCTGTTAAATGCATTTTTATTGGTTATCAACATGGTGTTAAAGGTTATAAATTGTGGAGTCCCCAGACTCAAATGCTTAGCAGCAGTGTTATCTTTAATGAGACTGTTATGTTTGTTAACAATCCTTCTGTTGATGCTCCTATTGAGGGAGAGAAAATAAGTGTGTAGGTGGAGCACTTAATTAATGCACCAAAGGTTGATAATGCTTTTGTCCAGGATACACCTATTGCTGAAATTTCTCCAATTGTTGATGATTCATCTATTATTGAGCATTCCTCTTCAGTTGTGCTTGTGCAGTCTTCACAACATTCTGTTGCTTTGGTAGGGCCAGAAGGCAGTCCAAGCATGTTAAAAAGGTATAATGAAGAATGTAATGTTGCTTATGCTATGAGTGTTACAGAAGAGATTGAAGGTAATTCAGAACCTTCTAATTATTCTGAGGCTATTACTTCTGCTGATTGCAACAATTGGATGACCACTATGCAAGATGAGATGGAGTTAAAAGAATGGTACTTGGGATTTAGTAAAATTGCCCAAGAATAAAAAGCTTGTTCGTTGCAAATGGATTTTCAAAAGAAAGGAGGGTATTTCTCCTAGTGAGCCAGCAAGGTATAAAGCAAGGTTGGTTGCTAAAGGCTATAGTCAGATTCCAGGTATTGATTATAATGATGTCTTTTCCCTAGTTGTTAAGCATAGTTCTATTCGCACTTTGCTTAGTATTGTTGCCATGCATGATTATGAACTTGAGCAACTAGATGTTAAAATTGCATTCTTACATGGGGAGTTGAAAGAAGATATTTATATGAACCAACATGAAGGTTTTGTTATTCCTGGAAAAGAAAACCTTGTGTGTAGACTAAAGAAGACTCTTTATGGTTTGAAGCAATCTCATAGGCAACGGTATAAGAGATTTGACTCATTTATGGTCTCTCATGGCTTTAAGCAGTCTAATTATGATAGTTGTGTTTATTTGATGATTGTTAATGGCTCAGCTATTTATTTGCTTCTTTATGTTGATGATATGTTGATTGCTGCTAAAGATAAATAAGAAATAGCTAAATTGAAGGCACAATTGAGTAAAGAATTTGAGACGAAGGACTTAGGTGCAGCTAAGAAAATTCTTGGTATGGAAATTATTAGAGATAGAAAATCTAGTAAATTATACCTCAGTCAGTGAGGTTATATTGATAAGGTTCTTCATCATTTCAATACGCATAATGCAAAACTACTGAGCACTCCAAAGTCAGATGATGAAATTGAGTACATATCTAGAGTTTCATATTCCAGTGCAGTTGGTTCTCTTATGTATGCCATGGTTTGGTCTCGTCCTAAATTATCTCATGCATTGAGTGTTGTCAGTAGATTCATGGCTAATCCTGGTAAGGAGCATTGGAGGGCTGTTTTGTGGATTTTTAGATATTTGCGAGATACTTCTAATGCCTTTTCCAATTTAGGAAATCTAGAGATGGACTTGTTGGTTATGTTGATTCTGATTATGTTGGTGATTTAAATAAGAGGAGATCTCTCACGAGTTATGTTTTTATAATTGGTGGTTGTGCTGTTAGCTGGAAAGGAATTTTGCAGGCTATTGTTGCTTTGTCTACAACAAAAGCTGAATATATGACTATTTCTGAAGCTATTTGGTTGAGAGGTTTATACTCTACACTTTGCGGGGTTAGTTCTTGCACCAGTATACATTGTGATAGCCAGAGTGCTATTTGTCTGACTAAAGATAAGATGTTTCATGAAAGGACCAAGCATATTGATGTGAGATATCATTTTATTTGAGGTGTTATTGCTGAAGGTGATGTTAAAGTATGAAAGATAAGTACTCATAAGAATCGCACTGATATGTTGACAAAGCCAGTTCCTGGAGCTAGCTCAAGCTTAGTTGGTATTACAGTTTAAGTCCTAGTGACTTTTGGTGTCAGTGATTATTTATTATTGAAGTGAGTTGATTGATGATACTTCATTCGCTACAAGATGAAATTTGTCTCAAGGTGGAGTTTGTTGAAATATGATCCGAATTATAACGTGAGTCCTACGGGGACGCCTAGAGGGCCCACGGTTCGGGTTATGTTTATTAGCGGATTTGTTTCCGTATTTGACTGCAGTCAGTCTGTCCTATAAATACATCTTGTAAGCCGTACAGAAAGAGTTGAGAGAGAGAGAGATAAATCATTGTATTCCCTGCGTTCTGTAAACTCTCATCATATAGTGAAGATCGCCGGTTGGCGCCCGTGGTTTTTTCCCGTAACGGTTTTCCATTGTGTCTCGTATTCGATGTATTATTGCATTATTTCCTAACAAATTGATAGCCAAGTTCTTTCTGTGATGTGTCAAGCACTTATTTATAACTAGGAAAATCATAATTTGTCAAGGGCCTCCACACCTAGCTCAGGAGGACCTTGGCGGCGCAGGTTGTAGCTAGAGGTAGGAGATGGGGGCGCCAGGGTGTGCCTGGCGCCTGGCAGCAGGGGGGTGAGATTGGAGATAGCAGGAGATGAGAGGTTAGGGATAATCACTTCATTGCTTAATCATAACTGAGTAGCTGGTTACATCTTATAGGAGCTGAGCTCCTTGATTCTAATGCCAGGCATTAACTAGAGCTGGCAAATTACTACTTGACTGCTCTCCGTCTTCTTGAGCCACGCATAGGCCTTAATCACCAGCCGTCCTGGCCTCTTCATGGCCCTGTGCTGCACCTCGTGTCTGAGGCCGGCGGCTGTACTGATGGCCCCACATCACATCTCTCCCCCCCTCGACGAGCAGCTCGTCCTCAAGCTGGAAGGTGGGGTAGCGCTCCTGGAAATTCTCCAAGTCTTCCCAGGTTGCTGATGCAGCAGGTTCATCCTTCCAGTGCACCAGGACTTGATGTATGCCCCTGGCCAGTCTTGCTCGTGTGACATGGTCTGGTACTGGCTGAGTGGCGCCGTGGTGGGTAGGAGGTAGAGCTGGTGGTGCTGATGGAGGTGTGCCAACGAATTTCTTGAGGAGGCCGACGTGGAACACATCATGCAGTTTGGCGCCTGCAGGGAGTTCCAGTCGGTATGCGACCTCGTTGATGATGGCGGTGATGTGGTAGGGGCCGTAGAAGCGGGGGCGCAGCTTGCCCTTGGTGGCGCCCTGAAGTGACGTTGGGTGGCGATGGCGAAGACGGAGCCAAACCCAGTCACCCACCGCGAAGTGGACCTCCCTGTGATGCTTGTTGTAGTGCTTCTTGTAGACTTCTTGCGCCTGTTCCAGGCGCACGCTCGCACCTCCCAGCAGCTCGTCACGGGCAGCCATGCTCTTGGCCACAGCGGGGACCTGGGATTCTCCTGGTTCATAGGAACGGATGGAGGGTGGGTCGCGGCCATAGACGATGGCGAACGGCGTGGTCTTTAGCACAGTTTGGAATGCAGTGTTGTAGACAAATTCTGCCCATGGCTGCCAGCGAAGCCATTGCCGTGGCCTGTCCCCCGTTATGCAGCGGAGATACATCACAATGATCTTGTTAGCAGCTTCAGTTTGGCCATTAGACTGAGGATGGAATGCAGTCGTCATCCTCAGCTTGATTCCAGACAGCTTCATCAGTTCTTTCCAGAATATGGAGGTGAACACCGGGTCCCTGTCTGATACGATGGACTGGGGAATGCCATGAAGACGTACAATCTCAGAGAAGAAAGCTTGGGCCACTGACTCCGCTGAGTAAGGGTGGGCGAGGGCAATGAAATGACAGTATTTACTGAATCTGTCCACTACTGTCAAGATAACAGATTTGCCCCTGACTTTTGGTAAAGCCTCAACGAAGTCAATGCCAATGTCTGCCCAAATCGCCGACGGTACTGGCAGAGGAAGCAAAAGTCCTGCTAGGTGAAGGTGTTCTGATTTGTAGCGCTGACATGTTGCACAAGCACGCACGAAGTCTTGCACAACTGCACGCAGATTGGGGGAGTGGAAGTCTTGGCGGAGACGATGCAGCGTGCGTTGCACACCTTCATGGCCATTGTCGTGCACAGCCGCCAGGATCTCATGGAGCAGGGGGGCGCCTGGAGGGATGTAGAGGCGCCCCTGGAACGCCACCAGGTCGTCAGTGACAGCCCATGGCGCAGAGCATTTGTTGGTGAGGATCTCTTCGCGGAGGATGAACAAAGCTGGGTCCTGTTCGTTGGCCTGACGGAGGCGTGTGATGAAGTCGAAACAGGGCCCAGTGATTGCCATGGCATTCTGCTCTTCTGTATCACGGCGGGATAGGGCATCGGCCACGGTGTTGGAGCAGCCAGCCTTGTATTCCACCGAAAAATCGAAGCCCAGAAGCTTTCCCACCCAATGATGCTGTAGGATGGTGGCAAAACGCTGATCAAGTAGGAACTTAAGGCTGTAATGATCAGTGCGGACCAGGAAACGCCGACCCCAAAGGTAGGGCCTCCAGTGGCGGATGGCGAGGACGAGACCAATCAATTCTCGTTCGTAGGCGGCTAGGGACTGGTGTCTTGGGGCCGCCGGCCTGCTGAAGAAGGCGATGGGATGCGTCCCCTGCAGCAGTACAGCCTCGAACCCGTAAGTGGACGCATCGCACTCCACGATGAACTGGAGCGTGAAATCGGGCAGCGCCAGGGGCTGTAGTGACAGCCTTTTTTAGAGCCTGGACTGCTTCTGCTGCTGCTTCAGACCAGGAGAACCCCTCTTTTTTGAGAAGGGTAGTGAGGGGGGCGGCGATCGAGCCAAAATCTTAGACAAATTTGCGGTAGTAACCTGCCAGCCCCAGGAATCCTCGAACTGCCTGTGCTGAACGTTGCACTGGCCAGTCCTCCACCGCCTGGACCTTGGCGGGGTCCATGGCCACGCCGTTGGCCGAGATAACATGGCCCAAGTACGCGATGGAGGAGGAGCCAAAGGCGCACTTGGACTTCTTGACGAAGAGTCGATGCTGCTGGAGGAGTGTGAGGACGGTGCGGACGTGGCCCAGATGCTCTGCCATGGACTGGCTGTATATCAATATGTCGTCGAAGAAGACTAGCACGAACCGGCGTAAGTAGGGCCTCAAGATGTCGTTCATCAAGGCCTCGAACGTTGCCGGCGCGTTGCAGAGGCCGAAAGGCATGACGAGGAACTCATAGAGCCCTTCATGAGTCCGAAAAGCCATCTTCGCGATGTCGCCCGATCGCATCCGGACTTGATGATAGCCGGAACGGAGGTCCAACTTGGAGAAGAATCGGGCGCCGTTCAGCTCGTCCAGGAGCTCATCGACGATCGGGATGGGGAAAGTGTCCTTTACCGTGATGGCGTTGAGGGCTCTGTAATCGACGCAAAAGCGCCAGGACCCGTCCGCCTTCTTCACTAGCAGCACCGGAGAGGAAAAAGCGGACGAGCTGCGTCGGATCAGCCCTCGTTGCATCATGGTCGCGCACTGCCTTTCCAGCTCATCTTTGTGGGTAGCTGGATAGCGGTACGGGCAGACAGCGACTAGTGCAGACCCCGGGAGAAGGGTGATGGCGTGATCCTTGGACCGTGGCGGTGGCATGCCAGATGGCTCAGTGAAGATGGACTCAAATTGGTCCTGGAGCGCGGCCAGGGGGTCGGTGTCGAGGCAGGCCTTCAGGCGTGGTCTGGACGGACCGGAGACGCCTTTCCAGCAGACGGCGCACCTCTAGTGTTGCACTGTCATAGACAGGGCGCCGAAATCCTAGAGTATGGGGCCCAGGGTGGCCAACCACTGGGTGCCCAGCACCACATCATTGCCCGCCAGGGGCAGTGCGAAGAAGTCGGCGATGAAGGGGGTCCCCTCGATGGAGAACGCCGCTGCACGGTATACGCCTGGGCATGGCACCCGCTCGCCATTAGCCACGGTTACTTTCATACCACCGTGGAGCTGGAGGCGGAGGGAGGTGCGGGCTGCTGCCTCGGCCGCGACGAAATTATGCATCGATCTGGAGTCTAGCAGGGCCAGCAGCGAGACGCCGCCCAGGGTGATGTGGAGTTGCATCGTGTCCCTTGTGCGGACCCCGGCGATGGCGAGGAGGGAGATCGTGGGGTCCTCCAGGTTGACCAGCTGCTCCAGTTCCGTGGGATCCTCCTCCTCGGTGAGGTCCAGGAAGAAGAGGCGCTGGCAGACTCAGTTATGGCCACGAGAGTACTTGTCGTTGCAATTGAAGCAGAGGCCCTGGCGACAGCGGTCTTCCATCTCCGTCGGGGTGAGCCGCCGCACCTGGCGGCCTTCGAAAACTGGCGCGGGGACCCGTCCGCCCACTTGGGGGGCGCGGGCAGAGCCAGCGGCTGGGCCGGACCTGCCAGGAGCCCGTGGCCCGCGAGACGAGAGGCGCCGAAGCGCTAGCCGCGGCGTCCGCCGAGGCGCTCTGCTCGCGGATCTCCAACTTGCGCGCCAGAGATGAGTGTTTGGGGGTTTTGCATCTCGACGTCGTGGCTGAGCGGCGGCCGGAGACCCCCCATGAACGCCTGGATGCGTTGCTCCTCTTCCAAGGCACCGACGCGCGGCAGCAAGGCCTCGAACCGGTCCTGGTAGTCGGAGACCGACCCGGTGCGCTTGCAGGCCATCAGCTCCCCCATTGGGTTGGAGCGGAGGGGAGGGCCGAACCGGAGGTTGAGAAGCTCGGAGAAGCGCCGCCATGAAGGAGTGCCCTCCGACAGCTGCACCTGGATATACCACATTTGTGCGCTGCCTTCCTAGTTGTAAGATGCTATCCATACCTGCTCCTCGGCGATGATACGCTGCTGGACGAAGTATGATTCACAGCGATTGATGAACGCCAGCGGGTCGGATTTCCCGTCGAACTTGGGGAAATCCAGCTTCTGGAAGTGGGGCGGTCGATCGCCCCTGTTCTCGCCGAACTGCTGCGCGCCCGATGCTGATGAGGAGGGTGGTGGTTGCTGACGCAGCGTCATCAGCTGCTGCTACATCGCAGCCATTCCCTTGGTCAGTTCGGCGACTTGCCGGCTTAGTTCAGTGATGGAGGCTTCAGACATGGCTGCTGTTGATGAAGCAGAGGAGTGGGTGGGGGACGATGGGGTGGAGGTGGAAGAACGGTGGCCGGAGGATCGACGGACCCCTGATACCAAGTTGTCAAGGGCCTCCACACCTAGCTCAGGAGGACCTTGGCTGCGCAGGTTGTAGCTAGAGGTAGGAGATGGGGGCGCCAGGGTGTGCCTGGCGCCTGGCAGCAGGGGGTGAGATTGGAGATAGCAGGAGATGAGAGGTTAGGGATAATCACTTCATTGCTTAATCATAACTGAGTAGCTGGTTACATCTTATAGGAGCTGAGCTCCTTGATTCTAATGCCAGGCATTAACTAGAGCTGGCTAATTACTACTTGACTGCTCTCCTTCTTGAACCACGCATATGCCTTAATCACCAGCCGTCCTGGCCTCTTCATGGCCCTGTGCTGCACCTCGTGTCCGAGGCCGGCGGCTGTACTGATGGCCTCACATCACATAATTTTACTGTATGTATAGTGACAAGTTAGTTGGGGATGATCAAACAAACAGAGGGTAGCAATTGAATAGGTTTCTACAGTATAAATTATTGAAATGTGCGGTAAATAAATATTGATGACTGTTGGCTTGACATCATGCCCTTCAACGACAATGACTTAGGAGTATGATATGCATATGAAAATATGATACCATTCATATCTCTAAACAGACCATTGCAGCTAGGAAACTAGTAGCAAGCCCTGCGAATGTGCAGTTTATAAGGCCAAGCTTAGCGAATTCAGTACGAACCATAAGCCCATGCAGCCCCATCTGGGTAGAGCTGATCAGTAACATCACTTCTTCCCAACTTTTATTAATATCAATTTCCTCCTCACACTACTACAGAATGAGGCATTGGTCGATGCCCAAAATGGCCAAAAACCTCGGCCATTTTGCAGCCCGGGGTTAAAGACCCCTTTAACACCGGTTCGTAACACGAACCGGTGCTAAAGGGTCCTGCCCAACGGCTACTGACAGGTGCTGTCGAGGCAGAGACCCTTTAGCACCGGGCAGAGCCACGGTCCGAGGCAAACCCTTTAGCACTGGTTTTTTTTACAAACCGGTGCTAAAGGGTAACCCTTTAGCACCGGTTTTTGCCCTGAACCGGTGCTAAAGTTCCGGTTTATAGGCCGGCTCCCTCCTCCCCTCTGCCCATTTGAAACCGAGAGCACCATTGTTGTTCTTGGAGCTTCTTCTTGCTTGTTCTTCATTTGTTCTTCATCTCCAACGCCCATCGTTGATCTTCTTCGACTCCGTCATCGTCTCTTCGTGCTTGGAGGTGACTAACTTTTGTCTTTCTTGTCTTTTCATGTTGTTTTTGGCTTGTGATGTTCGCATTATTTTTAGCTCAAATCCACGTTGTTATTTTGAATCATTCACATGAATTAGTATCCATATATATATATATATATATATCGTATTTCATGGTTGACCTAGTATTAATATAGTTTGCAAGAATGAATTATAGTATATTTTTATGATCTTAGAAAGTAGGATAGTTCAAATTAATTGGTTTGTTGATATCACTTGATTTATTTTTATTACTACATATAATGTCCATTGTATAATACATGTTTACTAGTAAATGTGGAATTTATAATTATTTAAAAATTGAGTATGGATAGTAGATGGCAACCGTGACCGGGTCTTCGGTCTCTCAACGGGTTCAAAAGCGATACCGTCCGGAACTCCCTCTCATTACTTGTGGCAAGTGTGGGCAGAAGATTTTGATGGAGTACAAAGTGTCGAAAGAGGGAGTAAACAAGGGTCGTATATTCTACAAGTGTCCAGATCGTAATGTGAGTTATTTCCAGACATTTGCTTATATATGTGCATACTTTTTTAAATGATATTAATTAAACTTTTGATTTTCTCTTTTAATTTCAGTGGGACGGTACCGGCGGATGTACAGGTTGGTACTGGGAGGAAGAATACATTGAACACATTAAGAAATCTTTTGCACAGGTGGTTGAGGCTGAAGGTGGTGAGGCAGTGAGCCGACGAAAGGAGTTCAATGATGTTGATCAAGCGAATGATCTATCTATTATAGTTGGGATCGGACGCGAACTAATTATGTTGCTTAAGTGCATTTTAGTTTTGGTTTTTTAGTGCTAGTTGCGATTGTATTTGTTGTAGCCAAGCTTTCCTAAATTAATCAACTATGTATCTTAGACATGTTGTGCAATAAGATGAGAAACTATATGTGTGCATTTTTTTCATAATATATATGTTATATTTAATGCAGATGGTAACACGTAATTGGATGTATAATGCCGATCGGCGCTCCGAAGAGTTCATTAATGGCGTGCACTATTTCTTAAGTGTGGCCGAGTCAAATAAGTGGCACGGTTTCAAGTGCTGTCCATGTGCCGTGTGCAAGAATTTGATGGAATATTCTAACTCAAGAACTCTTCATTCACACTTATTAAAGTCAGGTTTCGTACCAAACTACATTTGTTGGACCAAACATGGAGAAAGCGGGATTATAATGGATGAAGGTGAAGAAGAAGAAGAAGAATTGGACCATGCCAATATTATTGCTCAGTACGGTGGCTTCAATGATGTTGCAATGGGGGGAGATAATGAAGAAGAGGTGGTGGCAGAAGATGATCGGGGCGATGATGCTTTTGGTGATGCCATCCGTGATGCACAAAGAGAATGTGAAAGTGATAAAGAGAAAGCCAAGTTCGAGCGCATGCTAGAGGACCACAGGAAATCGCTATATCCCACCGCTGAAGAGGGGAAAAAAAGCTGGGTACCACACTAGAATTGCTGCAATGGAAGGCAAAGAATGGTACATCTGACAAGGCATTTGGACAGTTATTGAAGATCATAAAAAAGATGCTTCCGAAAGGCAACGAATTGCCCACCACTACGTATGAAGCAAAACAGGTTGTCTGTCCTTTGGGATTAGAAATCCAGAAGATACACGCATGTCCTAATGACTGCATCCTCTACCGTGGGGAGGAATACGAGAATTTGGATGCATGTCCAGTATGTAAGGCATCACGGTATAAGATTAGACGAGATGATCCTGGCGATGTTGAGGGTGAAGAACGTCATAGGAAGAAAATTCCAGCCAAGGTTATGTGGTATGCTCCTATAATACCACGATTAAAACGTCTGTTCAGAAATAAGGACAATGCAAAGTTGTTGCGGTGGCATAAAGAAGACCGTAAGATAGACAATATGCTGAGACACCCTGCCCATGGATCCCAGTGGAGAGCGATAGACAGAGAATTCCCAGATTTTGCAGATGATGCTAGAAACTTGCGGTTCGCCTTAAGTACAAATGGTATGAATCCTTTCGGTGAGCAGAGCAGTAGTCACAGCACTTGGCCAGTTACTCTATGTATCTACAACCTTCCTCCATGGCTATGCATGAAGCGGAAGTTTATTATGATGCCGGTGCTTATCCAAGGACCGAAGCAACCTGGCAATGACATAGATGTCTACCTAAGGCCATTAGTTGAGGAACTTCAACTTTTATGGAGCAAACCAGGAGTTCGTGTGTGGGATGAGTACAAACAAGAGCACTTTGACCTGCAAGCATTGCTGTTTGTAACAATCAATGATTGGCCAGCTCTGAGTAATCTTTCAGGCCAGTCAAACAAGGGATATAATGTATGCACACATTGTTATGAAGACCTTGACTGTGTATTTTTGAAAAAATGTCGAAAGGTCGTGTACCTTGGCCACCGTCAGTTTCTTCCTGTGAACCACCCAGTACGAAAGAAAGGCAAGCATTTTAAAGGCAAGGCAGACCACCGGACCAAACCTCTCAATCGAACCGGGGATGATGTACTCGAAATGGTCAAGGATATAAAAGTGGTATTTGGAAAGGGACGAGGCAGCGAACCTATTCCCAAGGATGCTAAGGGACACGTACCCATGTGGAAGAAGAAATCCATATTTTGGGAGCTACCTTACTGGAATGTCCTAGAGGTCCGCAACGCGATCGACGTGATGCATCTGACAAAGAATCTTTGTATGAACTTGCTCGGATTCATGGGTGTCTATGGGAAGTCTAAGGATTCACTTGAAGCACGACAAGACTTGCAGCGCATGAAAGAACGAGACAACCTGCATCCAGAAAAGACAGATGATGGACGTCATTACTTAAGCCCTGCTAGCTACACTCTGAGCAAAGAAGAGAAGGAAAGCATGTTTGAATGTCTTAGCAGCATCAAGGTCCCATCTGGATTCTCCTCCAATATCAAGGGAATAATTAATGTGCCAGAGAAGAAATTCCTGAACTTGAAGTCCCATGACTGTCACGTTCTAATGACGCAATTGCTGCCGGTCGTTTTAAGAGGAATTCTACCTCCACACATACGTCTAGCCACCGTAAAGCTATGTGCATTCCTCAATGCAATTTCTCAGAAGGCAATCAATCCAGAGCAACTAGCTACTCTGCAGAATGATGTCGTTCAATGTCTCGTCAGCTTTGAGTTGGTGTTCCCTCCATCCTTCTTCGATATCATGACACACCTCCTAGTTCATCTGGTCAAAGAGATTCGTATTCTCGGTCCTGTGTTCCTACACAACATGTTCCCCTTCGAGAGATTCATGGGTGTCCTAAAGAAATATGTCCATAGTCGTTCCCGGCCAGAAGGAAGCATTGCCAAGGGCTACGGAACAGAGGAGGTCATAGAGTTCTGTGTTGACTTTATTCCAGACCTTGACCCAATTGGCATTCCTGAATCTCGACACGAGGGCAGACTCAGCGGAAAGGGAACACTTGGGAAGAAAACATATATTGGTCAGAGAGACGATTACTTCAATAAAGCACACTACACAGTTCTCCAGAACTCTTCATTGGTGGAACCATATGTTGAGGTACACAAAGATTTCCTACGGTCCCGTGGCCCGGGAAGAATGCAGCTTGGATAATGCGTCAGCACATGGAAACTTTTGGCGATTGGTTGCGCAAAAAATGTCAAGGTGATGAAAACATTGATGAGCAACTTTATTTGTTGGCCAGGCAACCATCATGGCATGTCCTCACATACAAAGGGTACGAGATAAATGGTAACACATTTTACACAGTTGGCCAAGCTAAAAGGAGCACTAACCAAAATAGTGGTGTACGCGTGGATGCCACGGATCCAAATGGGAACAGACAAACATATTATGGACGCATAGAAGACATATGGGAACTAGTCTATGCAGCTAATTTTAAAGTTCCTTTGTTCCGGTGCCAATGGGTGAAGATGACCGGAGGTGGGGTAACAGTCGACAAGGAGTATGGGATGACAACCGTGGACCTTAACAATAGTGGGTTCAAAGACGAACCATTCGTCCTTGCTGCAGACGTGAGTCAGGTGTTCTATGTCAAAGATATGTCTACGAAACCAAAGAGAGGAAAAAATGATGACCACTCAATCATCAATGAGCCAAAGCGCCACATTGTCCTTTCTGGGAAAAGAAACATTGTCGGAATTCAGGACAAGTCAGACATGTCAGGCGATTACGAAAGGGATGATCGAATTCCGCCCTTCCTAGTCAACAAAGACCCAAGCATTCTGTTAAACAATGAGGATACTCCATGGTTACGGCAGGATCATAACCAAGGGTCATACGTCAAGAAGAAGTTCACTGTTGTGTCGGCTTGACTTTGTATGAAACTATATTTGAGAATTGTGAATTTTGATGTGTGTAAAAACCAATGCTTTGACTTTGGTCAAACTTGGTCAAATGGCCCATTTGATGACTTCAAATGAAAAAAGTTTGAATACAAAGTTGTTAGAGATCATCAAGATCTATATTTTATATATTGTCCATTTTTCCATTTGGATAATTTTGAGCCAATCCTAATTACATTTCTATAAAATCCAAGACGGGTTTTGGTCAAACTTGGTCAAATGACAAACTAAATTACTTCAAATGAAAAACTTTTGAATACCAAGTTGTTAGATATCATCAAGAACTAAACTTTTTATATACACAACTTTTCCATTTGAGAAAGTCTAAGTTAACAATACCCACCAATTCTTGAATCTCACACAAACTATATGAAACTATATGTGTCAATTGTGGATTTTCAACTACACCTTCCCAAAACTTGTCAAATGCAAAAATGGTCTATATATGAAATGTAGATTTTGATGAGTGGAACAGTATTGGTATTCATGACCTTTCCATTTGAGACCATCTAAGGTTCCGAAACCGCTGCGTGGCTATGAGTTCTATGAAAATTCAAAATTCAGTGGTTCAAACTTTTCCAAATGAAAAGTTGACCATTAGACAAAATGTAGAACTTGATGAGTGTAGCAATCTTTGTATTCATGACTTTTCCATTTGGGACAATCTAGGGTTCGGTCAAAGGGTGTGTTTGTAAAAACCAATGCATTGACTTTGGTCAAACTTGGTCAAATGGCCCATTTGATGACTTCAAATGAAAAAAGTTTGAATACAAAGTTGTTAGAGATCATCAAGATCTATATTTTATATATTGTCCATTTTTCCATTTGGATAATTTTGAGCCAATCCTAATTACATTTCTATAAAATCCAAGACGGGTTTTGGTCAAACTTGGTCAAATGACAAACTAAATTACTTCAAATGAAAAACTTTTGAATACCAAGTTGTTAGATATCATCAAGATCTAAACCTTTTATATACACAACTTTTCTATTTGAGAAAGTCTAAGTTAACAATACCCACCAATTCTTGAATCTCACACAAACTATATGAAACTATATGTGTCAATTGTGGATTTTCAACTACACCTTCCCAAAACTTTGTCAAATGCAAAAATGGTCTATATATGAAATATAGATTTTGATGAGTGGAACAATATTGGTATTCATGACGTTTCCATTCGAGACCATGTAAGGTTCCGAAACTGCTACGTGGCTATGAGTTCTATGAAAATTCAAAATTCAGTGGTCCAAACTTTTCCAAATGAAAAGTTGACCATTAGACAAAATGTAGAACTTGATGAGTGTAGCAATCTTTGTATTCATGACTTTTCCATTTGGGACAATCTAGGGTTCGGTCAAAGGGTGTGTTTGTAAAAACCAATGCTTTGACTTTGGTCAAACTTGGTCAAATGGCCCATTTGATGACTTCAAATGAAAAAAGTTTGAATACAAAGTTGTTAGAGATCATCAAGATCTATATTTTATATATTGTCCATTTTTCCATTTGAATAATTTTGAGCCAATCCTAATTACATTTCTATAAAATCCAAGACGGGTTTTGGTCAAACTTGGTCAAATGACAAACTAAATTACTTCAAATGAAAAACTTTTGAATACCAAGTTGTTAGATATCATCAAGATCTAAACTTTTTATATACACAACTTTTTCATTTGATAATGTCTAAGTTAACAATACCCACCAATTCTTGAATCTCACACAAACTATATGAAACTATATGTGTCAATTGTGGATTTTCAACTACACCTTCCCAAAACTTTGTCAAATGCAAAAATGGTCTATATATGAAATGTAGATTTTGATGATTGGAACAATATTGGTATTCATGACTTTTCCATTCGAGACCATCTAGGGTTCCGAAACCGCTGCGTGGCTATGAGTTCTATGAAAATTCAAAATTCAGTGGTTCAAACTTTTCCAAATGAAAAGTTGACCATTAGAGAAAATGTAGAACTTGATGAGTGTAGCAATCTTTGTATTCATGACTTTTCCATTTGGGACAATCTAGGGTTCGGTCAAAGGGTGTGTTCATCAAGAAATATATTTTTATATGATTTTTTATTTGATGAAAATTATATTCAACTAGCATTCCTAATAATAAATAACAAAAATAAAAAGTTTTACGTCAATATGATGTGAAAATAAATTTCCAGTTCATTGGATATAGTTTTTGTAAATTTATTGGAATAATATATTTTTGCATTAACAAAATACTAAACATTTCTTACAAAATCATTGCAAATTATAAAAATACAATAAGATATTTAAGTTTAAAAATTTTCATGTGTACATTAAAACAAATTACAATATATGTCACTGTTTAAAAAACATTATGCAAAATATTTAATTTACTATACAATTTATAATATAAACTGTATATATAAAACAATTGAAAAACCCTAAACTAAAAAAATGGGCCTTTAGCACCGGCCCATAGTGGGAACCGGTGCTAAAGGGTCCTGAAAATTTCAGGAGCCCGCCCTAGCGCACGCTGTACCCTTTAGCACCGGTCCGTGGCTGGAACCGGTGCTAAAGAGACCCTTTAAGTTCCCCTTTAACACCGGCGCGTAACACCAGCCGGTGTTAAAGGCCCTTTAGCACCGGTTCCAGCCACGGACCGGTGCTAAAGGGTCCGCCTCTATTTAAGTCATGGCCGCCCTGGATCTGAGCAGTTCATCTTTGTCTTCGTCGAGTTCATCGTATCCAGCGCCGCTGCCTGTTCATGTGCCCGCGCGCGACCTCGCCGATCTCCAGCGCCGCCGTCTCCAGCGGCGGCTAGCTCCGGCCTCCAGCGCCGCCGCCGCGACCACCATCTCCACCAGCGCCGCCATCTACGCCTCGATCTCCACGCCCGGCCCCGCGCGTCCACTGCACACATATGTATAATCCAAAACCGAGATCGATATATACATATATATATATATATATAATAAATACTCCACTGCAGTTTATATATATAAAATAAATAAATGTTATGAATTATATGCCAATCACTTTGCAATTTTAGTGATTTTTATATATTTGTACACAAAAATAATAATTAATGAATGCTAGCTAGTATATATATTAAGTATATATATATATACACTAAAAAATAATGCATGATGTTAGTATTTTATTCTAGTAATAGTTTTTAGTACATTAGTATAAGTGTAGTGTTGACCTGTTATAAATTATATTATGCTAGTATATATTTGTAATATATTAATATTATTCTTGTATTATTTTATAGTATTATTTTTTTAGTATATTATTTGTAGTATTATTTTTAGTATATATTTGTATATATTATTGTTTGTACTATTATTCTTGTATTATATTTTATTTTGTAGTGTTTTGTATATATTATTGTTTGTACTATTATTCTAGTATTATTCTTTTAGTATATTATTCTAGTGTATTACTAGGCTTAAGATTCTAGTATTATTTTTTAGAGCACTCCAACACTTTCATTATTTTTGTAGTATTCTTGTAATATATATTCTTGTAGTATTTTTAGTGTATATTTGTAGTATATTATTCTTGTATCATATTTTATTTTCTAGTGTGTTGTATATATTATTGTTTGCACTATTATTCTTGTATTATATTTTATTTTGTAGTGTCTTCTATATATTATTGTTTGTATTATTATTCTAGTATTATTCTTTTAGTATATTATTCTAGTGTATTACTAGGCTTAAGATTCTAGTATTATTTTTTAGAGCACTCCAACACTTTCATTATTTTTGTAGTATTCTTGTAATATATATTCTTGTAGTATTTTTAGTATATATTTGTAGTATATTATTCTTGTATCATATTTTATTTTCTAGTGTGTTGTATATATTATTGTTTGTACTATTATTCTTGTATTATTCTTGTATTATATTTTATTTTCTAGTGTTTTGTATATATTATTGTTTGTACTATTATTCTAGTATTATTCTTTTAGTATATTATTCTAGTGTATTACTAGGCTTAAGATTCTAGTATTATTTTTAGAGCACTCCAACACTTTCATTATTTTTGTAGTATTCTTGTAATATATATTCTTGTAGTATTTTTAGTATATATTTGTAGTATATTATTGTTTGTACTATTATTCTAGTATTGTTTTTTAGTATATTATTCTAGTGTATTTCTTATCTTATATAGAATATATATATATATATATATGTATGGTTGCAGACATAGAAATGGCTGACCGTCCTCATGATGATCCTGATTATATGGAAGATGCCATTCAAAATATGATCGACGACGGTAGTCAGTACTTTGTTGATTACCACGAGATCATGCAAGGCAATCGTACTGAGCAACAAGAGGGCAATGCCCCTGAGCCATAAGAGGGCATTGCCCCTGAGCAACAAGAGGGCAATGCCCCTGAGCAACAACTTGTCGTGCAACAAGAAGAAAATACTGGCGAGGTATGTAAATATAAACATATATAATTAATGCATCTCTTACATTAGGTTTTAGACTTATTACTTGGTTATTAATTTATATTTTTGTTTCTATATCTACGTGTAGCCTTCTGGATCGACCTCTACAGGGAGAAGCGTACCTCCACAAGGGCCAAAGAAGCCGTTGGAGGGCCGCTATGTAATCTCTGAGTTTGAGATAGCTACAGGCAGACCACTTGGTGAGCATGCAAATAAATATGTTAGTCACTGTGGATATCTTGTGAGAGATTAAATACCGATCAGTGCTCGTGAATGGAGAGAGAAGCGAGGTGCTCCTGAGATCAGTTTTGTCTCTGATCGTGACAAGGAGTTAGTTTGGAAAGCCGTCACAGACGTTTTCACCTTCGACACGAACGATGAAGAGTTGAAGGTGTGAATTTATGACTGGACTATGAAGAAGATGGCAGTACTCTTCCAGAATTAGAAGAAGTCTTTGTACAATAAATATGTCAAGAAAAACGAGACTCCAAATTTCAACCTCAAGCATTATGTAAAGCTGAGGGCCTTCTGGGATGACTTTGTGCAGTACAAAACATCAGAAGAGGGCGAGGAACGAGCCAATAGAAACAAAGAGAATGCCAGTAAAAAGACATACCACCATCATATGGGATCAGGTGGTTATAAGAGTGCTATCCCAAGTGGGACCGAATGGAACAGGAGATGCTTGCTAGGGGGGTCACACCCGAGACAATAGCAAAGAATTGGAGCGAGCGCTCCAAGCATTGGTTCTACGGTCATGGGGGAAGCGTGGACCCAGACACCGGGGCGCTAGTTTGGGGCCAAGAAATCTCTAGAGCAGCAGAGAGACTAGTCCGTGCACGAGAGGCAGTTCAGTCTGGTGAGTTCAGGCCTAACAGGGAGAAGGATGAACTCACCTATGCGCTTGAAAATCCTGAGCACGGTGGGCGTACGAGAGGCTATGGGGCAGTTCCGTGGCTGCAATCATTCCAAGCCGATCAAGATACCTACAGAAGCCGCCAGAGAAAGAAGGATGAGGAGGCAGAGCGGATCCGCCGCCTGGAAGCTTTTGTTCTGCAGTCACAAGAGCGCGAGAAAGCTCGTGAAGAATGGATGCAGACAGAGATTCAAAGGCAAGTGCAAGCAGCACTTAGTCAAATGACGAAAGGGCAAGGTACATCACAGCCTGAGGTCAATGTTAGCCCCCCAGGCCAGTTGAAAAGCAGCTGCGCATCCACGGAAGTACCAACCATTCAGGATGACACGAAGCTACACTTCCCCGTGGATGATGTCACAGATGCTTTTACTACTTGTGAGCTGCATGTACCAGATGGGAATGCCACCAAAAAGGTGGCTATCGCTGTTGTCAACCCTATCGACCGAACGAGAACTCCAAGAATCCATAATCGACCAGTACCTGGTGGATATGCTAGCGTCTCGGTTGATAGGGTTGAGAAAGGTTGTGGCAATATGCCACTAGACATAGAAGGGGGAGACGGAGAGAAGACCTTAGGTGAAGCTGAGAAGACATTTATTTGTTGGCGCAAGCGCTTCATAATTATTCCTCAGCATAGGTTTGTGTGTGATTTCACTTCTTATATTATTTATTATGTATTGAAATTAAAAAAAAGTTTGCTCACAAAACTTGTAATTGTTTTCTTTGCAGGGACTCCTCCAACCTAAGTCCAGTTCTCTCCCCAGTGCATCATAGTGCTACGGGCGGTGACAATGCTGGATCTCCACCAACACCTGCGGTGGCCGCACCGACCCCGCCACCGCCTCCACCACGGTCTCCACCTCCTCCACCGAGGTCTCCAACTCCTCCACCGCGGTCTCCAACGCCAAAAAGATCGGCCCCACCACCTCCACCGCCTGCACCGCCCTCTCCAAAGAGTGCACGGTCGGTCCCCTCGCCTCCAAAGCGAGGTAGTAAGAAGCGGTCCGCCCAAGAAGGACCGAAGTCATCGGTCCCACCTCCAAAGAAGGCTGCCTCAGCAAAGAGAGCTAAGACGCCAGAAAAATTACCTTACGAAAAGAGTGAAGAGGAGGTAATTGCTACATCCAAAGCTGAGGTCCAACAATTTTTTGATAAAATAAAGGAGGATAGGAAAAAACGGCTTAACCCAGAAAAGCCGTACTTTTATGTGAAGCCATCGGAACTGAGGCAGAAGGTGGCTAACCATCAAAAGAAGCAACGCGAAGCTCAGAAAAAGCCAGCACTTTCGGACTATGAGCGGTCTCTGGTCAAGTCTTCACAGCCTACTAAGAAGAGAGTATGAAAGGGGGTCCCACAGCTCGGAGAAGTATCAAAACCGGTGCCCCCTTTGATTGTGCCAAATCAATACGGCTCAAATGAAGACTTGATGCCAAAGAAATCCTTAGCGTTGTCTGAGCTAGACTCGCTTGAGCGTTACTTTGGACAGAGCGGTTTAAATATGGAAGAAATTGCCGCCATTCTTGGATGCCAAACATTTGAAAAAGCCGAGGTAGTTGATCAATGGAGGGCAAGATATGAACCGGGCAGGAGTCTATTCGACCCTAAGCGTTTACACGAGCTCGGCACACAAATGTTTGCAATAAACAAATGGTGCATTGAGGCGTCTAAAAGGGGAGATAATTGGATTTCTGTTCGTATTAGACAACATCACTACTTCCGTGGAGATGACCTCATATACGTGCAGTTCGAAGAATTGCACCAATTATGCCACCTCGACGCTCTTGACAAATCTCTTGTCAGCTGCTTTTGTCTGTAAGTATTTTTTTCTTTTTATTATACTTCTAACTTCTTTAATTATATGTATATAATCCTTACACACTTAGGATTTGTATGTATATATGCAGGCACCAAATGAGAGAGCTCAGAATGAAAAATGACAATAGTATTGGGTTCGTTGACCCTTATATTGTTTTCAAGGCTCCGCAGGCAGTGTGGACAGCAGATCATGAGACAGAAGTCTGCACCAATCTTATGAGGTTCTTTGTGAACAAAAAGAAAAACAAAAAATACTCTTCCCCTTCAACTTCGAGTGAGTTATATAGTTATTAAGTGTATGCATATTTTATTTTACATTATAGGACTGACTATATATATGTGTGTAAACAGCTTTCACTGGATACTCATGGTCATTGAAATTCCCAAGAACCGGTTGATAATCTTTGACTCAATGAGAAAACCACAAGAAAATTATCAACAAATGGTAAACATTATTCAAAGGTACGTAATGTCGATCTCAGCTACAAAAATATCATAATATGACTCTGTAATTATTAGTTCACGATCCACAATGGCTGTGTATAGGGTTTGGGAAAGATTCATTGACCGTGAACATCTCAGTGGATGTAAAGCGCCGCTTAACATAATACATCCACAAGTAAGTTCTACTAGCTAACAAACTTTCGCTAACTTTTAGCCTTCTTATTGTCGTGGTCGTGAATATTTATATATATATATATATATATATCGTACAGTGGTGTTTAAGACAAGAAGGGGGGAACAATCTATGTGCATATTACGTGTGCAAATTCATGATGGCACAAGTCAATCAAACACCCATAGAGACGCTCAGAGTACGTTACATGTCTCTTTTCATTATCTCCTGAATTATATTGAATAACTTAGATAACTAATACCTTTTTTATTTATTTCAAATTAAAGACGGAATGGCTGAGGGAAAAGGTCCTACAACAAGACCGAATCAAAGCTATCCAAGAGACGATAGCAGGATTTCTCCGCGACCAAGTGATCAATCCAAACGGCGAGTTTCACTTCAACGGCAACGAAACTCTTATTCCAAACAACGATGATCATTTGTATCGTTTGTAGACATTGGGAGAAAAAACTCTATGTATATATGTGTTACGAATTTTGTACATATAAAACTATATATATATAAAGCTTTTTACATATCTATTTAATTTTTGATGTGGTCTATTCATTTTATTATAGGCAAAGCTTAATTATTAAGCTAAGCCTATAATTTTCATTTATATATGCTTAATATGCGTGTAATATAAATATATTATTGTATCAAAAAAACATGTATTGAAAACCTATTATTATATATTATATATAAACAATAAACAGAACCGAAGAAGTGAACCAAAAAAAAGAAAAAGAAACCCTTTAATACCGGTTGGTAATACCAACCGGTGTTAAAGGGTCCTGCAACGTGGCAGCCCTGGCAGGACCCTTTAATACCGGTTGGTATGACCAACCGGTGTTAGGGGCGGGCTTTAGCCCCGGTTGCCCGAACCGGGACTAAAGGGTGGGCCTTTAGTCCCGGAAGGGCAGCACCGGCTCGGGAACCGGGGCAACAGGCCCTTCCCGACCGGTGCTAATGCCCGATCATGCAGCAGTGTCATATGCATGGAAAGAGCCAACAGTGCTGCGAACTTATTATTATCAGAAAAGATCTTAGAAGCACCCAGCCTGTTCAGAGATCTCACTGTTCGAATGCAGCGCATGCCCACCCATGCCTTCACAGATTCAGTCACGCCTGAAGAGAAGGATAAAAGTACTAATCTGTGAAGAGCTCAAATAAATATTGTATAACGTCTCAAGAGCTCTGGATTCTCTTCCTTTTATCTCTACCATCGTCTTAATTTGTGCATCAACACGTATCAGAAGGCTTATCCACCATGTAAAGGCTGCAAAAGCAGTAATCTAAGTAAATATTTGACAGATCATGTTCATTCTAACCTACTCATTTATGGCAGAATTGAGCACGGCATAGACGCCGAATGCCCAGAGCACCAATACAGTAACCAAGAGATAGAAAAGGTAACCCATCATACAGAATCAACCATGTCTGGCATATCGGCCAAGGTTTGTGCTACCTAGGTATTTATATGTAAGATTTCTACTACTTTTTTTTTGGTGTGGGCATGTAAGATTTCTACTTGCTACGGTAACAGCAGAAAGGTCTAACGCAGGCAATGTATAACAGGTACTGGCACAGGCAAAGTAATCGTTGAGACACGAATCCACATATGTTTCTACCAATAAAGAATCAGATCTATAACATATGCTAGGAATTGTTAGTGTTCTGTTAGCATATCCCTCCCAAACCCTAGCAGCCGCTACCCTCCCACCCCGTCTTCCCTCCCCTCGCTGCTGCCGGAGAGGAACGCTGGAGGCCCGCGCGACCCTCTGTGATGGCGGCAGCGAGGTATTCTTCAGGAATTCTGCGAGCTCCTCCATACGGGGATGGATCTCATCGGTCCTGGCGGCACTGCAGTTTCGCGCGTCGTCTTTTTCATTTTCTGTCCATCTTCGTCCATGGCACCTGAGGTCAGAGAGATGACGTCCCCGTGCCTGGCGAGATCCAGTGCTAGGAGACATGGATCCTCTCTCTCCGAGTGGGGTCCTGTTGCTAGCTTCAAGGTGAGCGTCGGCGCAGCGCTGCCTGGAAGTCGGCCGCGCACCTCCTAGATTCGGACCCCTGAGTCCACTGGGATCCGATGGGTGTCCCAGATCCGACGGGTGCCAGTCCCAGGCACGCAGCGATCTTTGTCTAGCTGCAATTTGGGTGAAAACCCTGCCTGGCATTACGCCGGGCCGGCGACGGTGTTACTGACGGTGCTACTCACCTTGTTGAAGGCGTCGCTGGAGCTGTAGCGTTGTGGTCGTCCAACAACTAGGTGAAAACCTAGCATGGTTTCTCCGGGCCGGCGGCGGTGTGTTGGCTCGTCGTCGAAGTTGTTGTTCGTCATGGCCGGGAACCACGTCTCTACGTTGTGCCATTCTTGTTGGAGGAAGTGTTCGTTGGCATAACTGCTCGGAGTTTGGATGACAGGCCTGTGTCTGTTCCAAGTTCTTTACGCTGTTGCCTTGGAAGAAGCATCCAATCTTCAAAGGTGGTCGGTTCACTATCTTTTTAAGGTGTGACAAACGTGTTTCGACAACTTTGTCTTGACGCTGGTGGTCGTATTCCAGAGAGGAGTTGACATCTTGATCAAGGCGGTTTGTTGCGTAGAACTACTTGAGCCCTTGTTGGGGATGTATTTTTTCCATTATTTATCTTTTTTTCTCCCGTTATATTAATTTGGCCTGATTCTACCCAAGCCGGATAGTTTCTATCTTTATCTAAAAAAATCCAAGATTTTTGACCCACTTGTAATTATAACATGATTAACCAACATCAAACATGCGTAAGCCTCTTGATGGACAAATGGAGGGATGAAACACACAAATCAAACCAGTAATATATGCTGGATCGCAAAGCTTAGTACCATCTCCATCCCGCTCAACTCCGGAGGGAATTTTACATATTTACCATTCGGAATCTCACTCTTATAGTGGCACTTACATCTTTAGCAGTTTTAAGTCGCACGTCTTTCATTTTTACCATATTTGTCTAAGTGGCACGCCAGATCGGCCTGACACACTGGCGCATAGTTAGCACAGGCACACAAAATGACATCGCTGCCTCTACCCATTCTTTCACTTAGCCGCGCTGAGTCTGCCCTAACCTGCTCACTCTCCCTCATTTCGTAAACCCCCCCCCCCCCGGCACGCCGCCTCCTTCCTCACCCTGCCGCCAGCCTCCTGCTCCCTCCCATCCTGCGTCTCCACCGCCACGGCGACCACGGCCTGTGACCTTTGGAAGAGAGAGTAGAATATTTAAAATCTCTTGGTGATACTGAAAGTGGATTAGGAAATTTAGTAAAAGCAACAAATAATCTATTGGGATTAAGAACATATTTCACAACTGAAGAGAAGGTGCATCTTTTGTCCTATTAAAGTTTTTTTTAACTAGCGCATAGTTAGCACGGGCATGCGAAATGACATCACTGCCCCTACCCATGGAGAGCAGGCCACCCGCGGTGGGGCGGCGGCGATGTGGCGGGGAGAATTGGTGTAGATGAGCAGCGCGAATGTGCTACAGCAATTGATGCGAGACTCGGCTTCACCAAGCAGAGCGATACCTAACCACCAAGCAGTCGACATGGACCGACTGGGTCTACGTACATATGCTTGAATGGGAGCCCATTATAAACTAGCCTGATGTTTAAGTTATTACAAAACTAAAAGGGAATTCCTACTAAAAACACGGACACGGCTTTGCTGTGCCTCCTCTTGCGATTGGGCCTGTGGGAAAAAAATTGTTTGTACTATGGGTGCAGCGTGCGGTATGTGTGCCCCCAAGCTCGATTGATGTCACGTGGACGCCCATTCCATCGGATGGCAGCTGTAAATAACTCGGCCCTATCCTTCCCATCGGCCGCCCCTCGGCAAATGGCTCGGCTCCATATCGACTCGCTCGGTACTTCCCCTCAGCACCGTGCGGCCTGTACCTGTGGTGGCCGGGGAAGAGGTGAAGAGCATGGCGGGGAGGTCGCGTACGACGACAGGATGGCTCGACGAGGCGCTTCTGCTGCGGCGCTTGCAGCAGTGGTCTCCCACACAGATCAGCAGGAGACGAGAGTGGCAGCCGTGGAGCTTGTGCCGATGCGAGGCTGTCCATCGCGTCGCAGGAAGCTGGACGCGTCCTTGCCGAGAGGAGCTCGTGCCGACGACACATCGATCAACTCGCCCTCGCAGCAAGCTGGACGTACGCGCCCTTTGCGGCAAAGAACTTCTATGCCCTATAGCTCGATCGCAGGAAGCTGGACGAGTCCTTGCAGCAAAGAATTTTTGTGCCTTATCTCGATCTGTTGCGACTCCGTCGGCCAGGCACTCGATGTGCGTCCTGGGCTCAACATGGAGCTAAGCTGCTGACTGCTACATGAGAAGCCGAGAGATCTGTCGTACTAACCACTGTCCCGTGAGCGTGGATTGTTTTTCTTGCCACGCGTCAAACATCGAGGCTAGGGGCGCACAGCCGGTTCAATGAGCCCGTCGTCCACCCAATTTTTTTCCCGCCTATGGCAATAATACGTGATTACCTAAAAAAACAATTTGATGGTTTCCAGATATCTAGTACTTCAACCACTATTTTGTATTTGTTGTAAAACATACGGACTTGATCATAGAAGAAAAGGAGAAGGAGGAATCCTAATCCTAATCCGTTTGTATGTGGGCTCTTACCAAAACTCTTAGACCTTGGCAGGACTATATATACGTGGGAGCTTTATGTTGTAATCACCAATATTTAGAGGAATAAATAATAGTCTCCTTATCTTGTGTCTATTTGTTCTTCTACTTTCATCTACTATGTTGATCATGAGAGACGGAGAGAGAAAGATCCCAACCGCTGGCAATATGTTTTATAACACGTTATCACCACGACAAGCTCTACGTCGACATCGCCGTTGAAGCCGCCGCCGACCTTCGACGCAACGCTCATGCCGCTGTCGTCCCGAACGTGACTACTTCGACGACGTCGACATACCGACGTTGTTAGCGGAACGGATCTGCTACCTCTACCGATCTCTACTGCATCGACATACATAGTCATCGTCAAGCAGACAGTTCTACGACAATGTAAAACGCCCTACGCGGTATGTATCTACTAACCACTACCCTACGCGGTATGTGAAGTAGATCAAATTGACATCCTCTTAAAGGTATGAAACAGATCGATCTCGTAGACCGTTTAATTATGCCAGCTTTGGAGCTGGTCTATACTTTTTGATACAGTATATATATACATGCAAGAAGCATGTACTACACACATATACGGAAGCTAGTAACATAGTGACGAAGCGATCAGGAAGACGCTAATGGTTTTATCTATTTTTTATCCTAACAATGAGAAGGCCCGAACGCCATACTCATGCATGAATAGATTAATCTTTTCTTTAATCTTCAAATCCTAACGAGAACGGCCAAAGGTTATACTCATACATGGATGGATTTAGACTTAAATTTTGATTGTGGCATTACACGTGCTATTACGTGGTTGTGGTGTTTACTTGAAGGTAAGCACACATATACTAGTGCAAGACATGTAGTCATCACTGGCCATAAGTGCACCGCAAGGATTTCGGGCAATTTGGAACCATTGCTGCAAGAAAGTGGCTAGAATATACCACCAGACATGTGCACCCATGGCAATACCACACACGCACCACGTATGCATCAATTACCTTGTGTTCGCTGTACGACGGATACAATATACAATGCGCACTCTGCCGAACAGCTGTTGTTGCGACCTGGAGTCTAGAGAGTAGACACCATGGCCTGAATTGTTATGCACTGAAAGACATCTTCACCATGGCTCACGTGCCATCAAACAATGCAGTCGCGCCTGCACGTACACCTACACGTGGTTTTCTAATCCTCTTATATTGGTCAACAATATGCATGATGAAGCCCTAAAAGGAGGTGCATTATGACTGAAATTGTGTATGGGTAATATTACTACTATCTAATAGTACATTGATTCTGTAGATTATACATCTATCAGGTATAAACAGTTAGTAGATTGATTTAGGAACCCGTAGTCTACTATATAATCTTGTTTTTGCCTGGCTTTGAAAAAAAAAATTGAACTTGTAGTTTGAACATGCATGACGGATTGTTAATTTTGATGCTAGCATGCAGCTCATCACCGTGACTAACCAAGAAGCTTGCAGCTACATATACCACAAATTACTTAGATTTCTAGAAGAAAATTTGTGTGTAAACTTTGAACAGTAAAATCACTATTTGTATACATTTATAATTTTTTTATTTATGTGTACGCACCATGTGTTGATATTTTCTTCAATGCTATTTTGAATGCATTATTTATTCATATATCACACGTTATGAATTATATACCATGTAATTACAAGAATAAAGTTTTGAAGATTACATTAGAAACATGGTATATGAAATATGGGCTCTCTAAATCCTGCAGACCTTAGACTTACCACCTTTAAGAAGCTCATATCAATTTATCTAGCATAATGAATTTTTGGGATGAATACATGGTTGATATTAATTCTGAAAATTTATATTTATACCATAATCCTGAAAAATGCTAGAATGCTTCTAAGAATATTTTGTATAGCCATACACTATCTTTTGCACCTTGCTACTTGTTTACATGCAGTAAACTTATGCACAAATAATGATTTTAGTTATAATGATATATATGCATACCTTCATGAAGAAGGAATATCCTGGACTTGCTTTGAATAAAAGAATTATATATCATGGTCATCGTTAACTCCTAGTAGGATATTCTACTACCAATGAAGTGTAGTAGACTCAGGCACTATAGTTCCTGGTATTACTCTCAACAATGAGTATATGACCATAGTAAATCTCAAAGGTCTTTGTGGGATACATGAGAAATTTTAGAAGACATCTCATATTATTGAAAATTGAATTTTCAAACTATACATGATCCTATGAGATATATATGTTGCTCCATAAATAAATACAGTGGCCCGAAGCTTTGTATTAAATGTCATAGAAGACATGATGGTAAATAAAGATTTTGACGATGAATATTCTCGAAGAAATTTCTCTTGTATATAGAATATCAAAGAGCAATGTAATACATGAAGTATCTAAATTTATCATCAGAAATTACTCAAATAGAAGTTGAGTTAGAATTTTTAGACAGCTCTGTGAATCAGCATATATGACTTGCATATGTTGCACTCCTAGAAGGATCATTATTACATATATCACTACTAAGAAATAAAGCATTCTTGAAGCTGCTAAATGTCAAGCATAGAAGCTAAGACATGCAAGAATGGGAAATAAAATTTTAAGGTTTCTCTAGAAGAAGAAATTAAGTTATGTGCCTATATATTTGTTGTCTTTAAAATTACTATCCATAAGTATTAATGGTGGCAGTGCTTTAAGTTTTAATTCTCGTTGAATTAAGTGGATTATATAAACTCGTAGAAGAGTTAATGGTTATTTTATTAGCTTGAAGACTAATATCAAGCATTTAATATTCTTAGTTACAAATCTTACTTGCAGTAATATGTGTTAATCTTGCATGGAATAAATTAGAATTATATGTTTCACATATAAACAATTGCCTATTTTGCCTATCTAAATAAGTTTGCCAAATATTATTTTGATGGAAGGAAAATGATCTTAAGAGAAAATATTCCTTAAAGCTTGAAGCAGGAATAGTATCATGCACTAAATCAAACAATAGTTTGACTTGCTCTTGTGAAGCATGAAGCAGAGCATATGCCAGATATTTTTGAAATGAGAGGAGTAATTTGAAGTTATAAACAAGAAGTTATGTTTACTAGTAGTAAACTAAATGTGTATACTATGAAGCTAAAATCTACGGAGACGCCTGTGGATTCTAGTTTAGTGTATACTTGTTAAATGAAATAAGAATAAACTCCTCCATTCTCACGAAGAGAATAGCTCGTGAAGAAGGTTAGGCGCCTCATGAAGAGGATCATCATGAAGATGAAATCCAACACATAAGCGCGCGCACCATAGTGTTGGGTATGCAGAACAATAAATTATCTCTTGTTTAGAAAATAACAAAGAGATAGGACAATCTCACATTGTGAGAGTATTGGGAGAAAATAATAATTGTCGACAACACTACCTCTATAATTGCAAATGTTTCTCTTATGAGAACCCGGATCCGGAAAACAAAGTCCATGGCAAAGTCGCTTGAAGCGATTATATCGGGTCAATAAATAAAGCAATTGAGGTTGAATCTCCTACTAAGAAGAAATAAATGTTCTGCTATATCTCTGGCAAATAAAATGAATAAATATGAAATATGCAGTTAGTAAGTGGATTCAGAAAATCCATATAGTTCCTGAAGAGAAAAGAAATCACAACATATAAAAATTAATCTCATACTAAGTATTAGAAGTCTAAGGTATAATAATATATTCCTGAATGAATATTGAAGTCTCAAGAAGAGCATGTCCTAGAAGGAATAGTCATTGAATGACTTTATAGTGAATAACACTATCTCATTGTGTATATCACATATCGTGTAGTAGAGAATATTCCTCATAGAAGAGAAATATTATTCAATAAAATTGAGAACATCCTTGAAGGATTTAATCCATGAAGGATTTACCAGTCGATTCTTGAAAAACACCATTAATCCCTGAAGTGAATATAGACCCGAGAAGAAATAAAATGAGGAATTCTAAATATCATGAAGATATCATAAAAACACTCAGAAAGTGTATATTGTAAAGCTAGCAATAAAGTTTTGATACCCTCTAAATATCATAGAAGGTATAATAATAATGGTGATTTGGTAATTGAATTATCCCCTAAATGCCAAATGCAAGACTGGATTTATTGTTTAGTGGTATAATCAAAATCTCGAAGATTTATAGAATATATAATTTAAAATCTACTAAACAAGAATTATAAGTTTGGTGCACTATCTAGAAGATATTGCATATTGTAAATTATTTACCCTATAATCCTCTGAAAGGATTTATTACCCTGAAGATAATTTTTTATTTGTTTTGCACAACTAATTAGTGGTCATTTATATATGAAGCAAATTGCTCTTGTTTATACCCATATAATTCATAGAAGAATTATGAGCCAACTTTTTGGAAGATATAGTATTATGGTACTACATACCATTAACTAAGCACACATTTGTGAACAGTGTGATTTTGAACGATATAGTTCAAAACTTGGCATTATGAGGGGGAGCATATTTTCATTGAATCTACCTTGAAGGTAAACCACTAGAATTACAAAAATCTAGTAGATCATATTTGCTAAAACATTGAAGTTTATTCATAGATCATGAAGATAAATATCTATTCATGAAGAATATGGTATCATGAAGAATATTTGACCATGAAGGTTAAATGTTGTACTCTTTTTTCCTGTGTGAGTTTTTACTTGAAGGTTTCTCACACAAGGTTTTTAACGAGACAATATGTGCAATGCAATTAACAAATGCGATGTACTCTTTTCTCCAAGAACCGTTTTTCCCATTGGGTTTTCGGATGGAGTTTTTAATGAGGCATATGCATATCGTGGTAATCGCCCAAGGGGGAGTGTTGTAAAACATACGGACTTGATCCTACAAGGAAAAGAGAAGGAGGAATCCTAATCCTAGTCCGTTTGTGTGGGCTCTTACCAAAACTCTTAGACCTTGGCAGGACTATATATACGTGGGAGCTTTATGTTGTAATCACCAATATTCAGAGGAATAAAGAATAGTCTCCCTATCTTGTGTCTATTTGTTGTTCTACTTTCATCTACTATGTTGATCATGAGAGACGGAGAGAGAAAGATCCCAACCACTGGCAATATGTTTTATAACAGTATTGACTTGATTTAAATTATTATGGTTTGTACTGGCATGATTAAAATTATTACACTACTACACTAACAGGGGTGGCTCGTGAAGATTTGTAGGAACGGTTTTGCCAACCACCCCTATAAATAGGTGGTTACAAATCCCTGATTTGTAGGAGCGGCTCAAGCCGCTCTTAAAAAAAGGGGGACGTTGCTACAAATTATTTTGTAGTAGTGGTATTCACATACTCTCATACTATCAAACGTTCTCGTGCATCGAAATGAGTGTGTTTCAACACATTGGCTCCCAAACGTGGTGTACGTTCTAACGTTTGGACAAGTATCCATATATTAATTAAGTCATCACAAACACTGTTGAATATAATTTGGACCTTTAGTCCATTTTCTATTTGATGATTAATTCAAGGGGCCATAATAAATGCTATAATAAAAATGGTTTAATACCGGATTGATTGTTGACTATGTGTTAACTCAACTTAATTATTAAATAGAGGTGGCCTGTGATAGCTCCTATAGAGAAGTTGAGGAAGGGAAATAGAGTGCACAAACGCGCGCACGCCGCCGCTGAGCCGAGCCGAGTGTGCGGTGCCGAGGCGAGCGTGTCGAGTCGAGTCGTGATGAGTGCGTGTGAATTCGTTTTGCCTGATGGAAAATGAAAGGGAGGAGAATCGATCTAACTGTTGTCTGGTTAATGGCAATTGATTGTCATTGATTGCAATTAAATCAAACATTTCCTCTCGAGCCCATATATTCCATCCCCGCATCCTCTTTCCCTACGCGATCACAACAAATCAGTCCTCTCCTCTCATCTGTCTGTCGAGTTGCTCTGGTTCCTCCCCGTCCCGAACCTCTGCGCGCACAGAGCTCGGGTGTGCGGGCAATCCGGTTTTTGGGGAGCGTCTTTCGCGACTGCTCACTTCCTCGGATCAGCTACTTCACTGGCTTCTTCCTGGTGGTGACGAGAGATCGGCTACATCGTCTTCTTCCCGGTGGACGTTCTTGGGACTGCTCGGGTGTGCGGGCAATCAGGTTTTTGGGAGCGTCTTCCGCGACTGCTCGCTTCCTCGGATTAGCTACTTCACTGGCTTCTTCCTGGAGGTGACGAGAGATCGGCTACATCGTCTTCTTCCCGGTGGACGTTCGTGGGACTGCACTGCGAATATCTTCCTGCATCGACTGTGGTCCACTAGTTCAAGCAACGCACTATATCAACTAGTGCGAATGGAGCCGCCGGTGCCTTCGGCACTGGTCCCTCATCTGCGTATAATCCTAAACGATTATATTTTATTTTTAATATGTTTACAGTATTTTGCAATGTTTATCTCTAATTTGAGTAGCGATAAAATTGCACACGTACACATATGTGCCACCACTTTATTATGTGTAATTTTCTGAGTTAAATCAAATATTAAAATGTCTAAATTTCTAACAATCCAAAAACCTGATATTAGGCACTTTTCTGTTAGTGGTTTTGCTGCTACGTTAAAACCGGATAATTTTGATGGTTCAAACTATAAGCGGTGCGCGCGAGAATGATTCTGTGGTTGACTGCTATGAGTTGCTATCACGCCGCAGAGGGAAAGCCAGAACAATTTACTTGTGAGGAGGAGCAAAATTTCCCGGCAGCTGATAACCTCTTCAGAGGCGCCGTGATAAATGCACTCGATAAAATGTATGTCGACAACTATATCATTTGCACCATTGCTAAAGAGTTATGGGATGCGCTTGAGGCCAAGTTCGGGATTTCTGATGCTGGTAGTGAGCTGTACCTCATGGAGTAGCTGTTTGATTACAAAATGGTGGATAATCGTTCTGTGATTGAACAAGCACATGAGATACAAGCACTAGCAAAGGAACTCGAACAATTCCCTTGTGTGTTACCAGAAAAGTTTGTGCCTAGCGGTATAATCGCTAAGCTGCCACCTACTTGGAAGGATTTTGCTACTTCTCTAAAACATCAGAGGAAAGAGTTGTCTTGCTGAACTCATGAGAACTATTCATGTTGAGGAGAAGGCGAGAGCAAAAGACACACATGGAAAAGGCGTTGAGTCTTCTAGTGCCAATGTGGTGCAGAAGAAAAAGCAATATACATTCCGTAACAAGAAAAAGAACAAGCAAGGGACAAATCCGATGACAAAGCAAACTACAACTTTAAGAAGAAAAAGGCAGACGAGGGCTGCTTTGTTTGCGGTAGCGATGAGCATTGTGCAAGTGCTTAACTAGACCACAAATTCAAGTGAAAAGAGAAAAAAAATCAATGAACATGGTTGTTAGCAAGGCTAAAGGAGGAACATCTGGGTAAGGTAATTATTTACACCACTGTTTTTTCAGTCTGTCATTCACCTGTTTGGTGGATCGACACTGGGGCTAATGTACATGTATGTGCTGACATCTCTTTGTTTTCTTCTTACCTGGCAGACGACACTGGAGCCTTACTAATGGGGAACGGCTCTCATGCGCATGTTCTTGGTGTTGGTACGGTCATTCTGAAGTTCACTTCGGGAAAGACGGTGCTGATGAAGAACGTGCGGCATGTCTCGTCTATAAAAAAGAATCTAGTTAGCGGCTCTCAGCTTTGCAGAGATGGCTATAAAATTGTCTTGGAAGCCAATAAAGTTATACTTTCAAAGTTTGGAATTTTTATCGGTAAAGGTTATGATTGTGGAGGCTTGTTCCGCTTATCCATGCTTGATGTGTGTAATAAAGTTGTGAACCAAACTGTTATTTCGAATGAGTCGAATATTTGGCATTCGCGATTTTGCCATGTTAATTTTGGTTGTTTAACATGGTTGGAAAATATGAATTTAATCCCAAAATTTAATTTAGTGAAAGGTTCTAAGTGACATGTGTGCGTACAATCCAAGCAACTTCTTAAGCCTCACAAGGCTGCAGAGGCGAGGAACTTGACACCATTAGAACTAATCTATTCTGATCTATGTGAGATGAATCATGAATTGACTAAAGGTGGCAGACGATACTTCATTACTTTTATAGATGATTGTACTAGATTTTGTCTTGTGTACTTGCTTAAAACAAAGGATGAAGCATTACATTATTTTAAAACCTATAAAGCTGAAGTAGAAAATCAACTTGAGAGAAAAATTAAACGCTTAAGGTCTGATGGTGGTGGAGAATATTTTTCTGTTGATTTTTCTGATTTCTGTGTAGAACATGGAATTATTCATGAGAGGACACCGCCATATTCACCACAGTCTAATGGGATTGCCGAAAGAAAGAACCATACTGTAACAGAGATGGGTAACGCCATGTTAGAGACATCTGGACTAAGGAATGGTGGAGTGAGGCGATACTGACAGCATGTCATGTCCTGAATAGAGTTCCGACAAAGAATAAAGAAATCACATCATTTGAGGAATGTGAAAAGAAGAGAATAAATGTCTCCTATTTGTGAACATGGGCCTGTTTGGCTAAAGTAGATGTACCAATGAAAAAGAAATGCAAACTTGGACCTAAGACTGCTGACTGTAATTTTCTGGGTTATGCTGCTCACAGCATAGGGTATAGGTTTTTAATTATAAATTCTGGAGTATCAGATATGCATGTTGGTACTATAATAGAATCTAGAGATGCAACATTCTTTGAAAATGAATTCCCTATGTAAAGTACACCTAATATTTCTAGTCATGAATCTATAAATTCCCATGAGCAATTTATTCTGATAGAACAATCTGAGAAACCTCATGTTCACTATCCCGAGGAGGATGATAATATAGTCACTCAAAAGAGCAAAAGACAAAGGAAAGTGAAGTCTTTTGGAGATGACTATATTGTGTACCTCGTGGATGATACCCTAACTACCATTAAAGAGACATTTTCCTCTCCTGATGCTGACCTATGGAAGGAAGCAATAAGCAATGAGATAGATTCAATAATGTCTAATGGAACTTGGGAAGTTGTTGAACGGCCTTATGGGTGTAAACCTATAGGTTGTAAATGGATGTTCAAGAAAAAGCTTAGGCCTAATGGTACAATTGAGAGGTACAAGGCTAGGCTTGTGGCTAAGGGTTATACCCAAAGAGAAGGGGAAGATTTCTTTGATACTTATTCACCGGTTGCCCGTTTGACAACATTTCGAGTGTTACTATCCTTGGCTTCCTCTCATGGTCTTCTCATTCATCAGATGGATGTAAAGACAGCTTTCCTAAATGGAGAGTTAGAGGAAGAGATCTATATGGATCAGCCTGATGGATTTGTAACAAGTGGTCAAAAAGGCAAGGTGTGTAAGCTATTAAAATCCTTATATGGCCTAAAACAAGCTCCAAAACAATGGCACGTGAAGTTTGACAGAACCTTATCTTCTGTCTGCTTTGCTGTTAATGAAGCTCACAAATGTATGTACTATCGGTTTGGTGGGGGTGAAGGTGTGATCCTTTGTCTGTACATGGATGACATACTGATCTTTGGGACAAGCCTTGTTGTGATCAAGGAAGTTAAATACTTTTTGTCTAATAACTTTGAAATGAAAGATTTGGGAGAAGCAGATGTCATTCTAAACATTAAGCTTTTAAGAGAAGGCAATGGTGGGGTTACACTTGTGCAATCCCACTATGTGGAAAAGATTTTAAGTCGCTTTGGTTATAGTGACTGTCAATCTGCTCCTACGCCTTATGATCCTAGTGTGCTATTGAGGAAAAATCGAAGAATAGCAAGGGATCAACTAAGATTCTCTCAAATTATAGGTTCACTGATGTACCTTGTAAGTGCCACGAGGCCTCATATCTCGTTTGCATTTACCAAACTTAGCCGGTTCATGTCAAATCCGAGAGATATTCACTGGCAAGCTCTTGAGAGAGTAATGCGCTATTTGAAAGGTAATGTGAGCTACGGTATTGTTGACACTTCTTAACGCAACCACCGGAAATCGGCAACGGCGCTAGAAGTGTCGTTAGGGGTAACTCTATTAACTATTGGATGATTCCGCAAGCGCACAGAATATACCGCTGTAGCACTTCACCTAGGAGTATTCCGAGGTATCGTAATTTATATTTTCCCAAGGGAAAGCGACTAAGAGTGTTTAACAAAAGGGGAATGAGATCCTTGTGTCTACTAAGATTTAGTATTTAACTAGTGAATAGGGGTGACGAATAAATGATTGGAAGGGTAGTGGTGATTCCAAGATCCTAAAGATAACTGGTAGTGTTAGCTAGGTGGGAGGACAACGAGTGAGTAAAGGACTCCTATTTATCTTAACTTAACTTCTGTGACTTAACTTAATAGATAACTGACTTAGCTAGATTAGTGCCTTACTACTGTGTGCGAGGGATAGCCGAGCTGGTAAGACGCTTAAAAGGTTTTTCACCTAACCCCTTACCGAAAGCGACTATTGGGCTTATGGACGCCTTACCTTTTAAGAACTAGCCTGTACGTGAGGAGAACCTAATGCCGCCCACGATCTGTCACCTACTAGGGAGTGCGCTCCTACTTTCCGTCCAGGCCAGCGGTAATCAAAGATAAGATTAAGTATAAGCACCACGCTTACACTTACTCTTACAACTCTAGCTAACGCGCTGATAGCTAAAGCTCCTTTCGGACGATGATGCACACACAAGGAGTTGTTTACAGGTCGCTAATCTAACTAAGACAACTATATTACTAAGATAAGAGCACAACAAGACTATAAAAGACTTGCACTAAGTAAGTACTCAGTAAAGTAAAGTAAGAATGCTATATTGATAAAAGAAAGTCTTACAAAAGAGAAAAGGTACAAGAGCTATACCAAACTCTCCAGAAGACGACTCCGGAGACCCCGAGCTTCGCTCGACTCGACTCTAACTCCCACTCTAGACTAACTACACTAAGCTTGTATGCTTGGGACTACATTTGGAACCTTGGACTTGGAATACACACTTGAAATGGTGGATGGAGGCTGCCTTTTATAGGGAGAGGTGGAGTAGGGGCTACTCCATCGCCACGTCATCGATCCGCGTGACATTGCTTCTCCACCCTTGGATCAAACTGACTTCACAACCGCCATATGATCGACGGCAGGGACAAACCATCACGTGCAACATGTGGGCAAGGTCGGTGGGAGCAAACCGACCTAGTGGGGCCCACATGTAGGGGTCGGCCGACCCCACTTCTGGCAGGGTGGGCCCACCTACAGGGTCCCTGTGTCATGGCTATGTCGGTGGAGTAGGTGGGACCCCTGGGTCCCACAACTCAGGGGTCGGCCGACCCCCACTTGGTGGGTCCAGGGCGTCAGCCCTACTCCATTTGATCTCCACTTCAATGTTACGATGTTGGTTTTGTAAAGTTTTGTCCTTAAATTGCTAAGTCCTGCATAAACAAGCTAAGAGTACAAGTGGAACTGGTTATTGATAAAATATGCTCATGACATGTTGATCTTTCTTGCAACCGAGGCGTGTTGACGGTGTTTTGAGTGTGGATTTATAGGGTATAACCACCGTCAACAAGATCCCCCAAGCTTAACCTTTGCTCGTCCCGAGCAAACAATCAAACTTAGCCTCGGTTGGATCAGGTATTGTTACTATGTTCATATTTCAAGAGTACTATGTGTACAACAAAGTTCTTCTCTTAGCATGAAAATTTTAGCTATGTAAACTCACCCATATTACCTTAGTCCTTTATGGGGCTTATGGCTTTTCCTTTGTCTTGGGTGGTTGAAAGACAGAACAGTTTGACTTAAGCACTAACTTTCTCATTCCTAGCAAGTTTCATACCAGAGGTTTTGTAATATTTTTAAAAGAAAACCTAATGTTCCTCATATGGTTCTCTCATGTCGCTCAAATGGTGTATGAATCCTCACCAAGGCATATGATAAGAGTTGCCTTCTCTATTCATCCTACTTCTAAAAGGCTTATGTGGAGCTCAAGGTAGGGATGAAAAGAGATAGCATACTTACTTTGCATGTGCTGCGAAGTCAAAGCTTGGATCCTTGAAGAGAAGTGTCATACCCCCAGATCAAGATGTGCAAGTGTGTGATATATGGTGGGCTAGGTTGCTCCTTTATTTGATATACTCTCTCTATTTCTTTATTGAGACATGGCTAGCATTTTTTTTTATTATTTTTTTTTCTTATGAGCTTTCATGTGCTCAATTTTCTTTTTCTTTTTTTTTTCTGTGGACTTGTTCATGTCCATCTTTTCATTTCATTTTGCCTAGCCTTTTGATGTCTCATTTACCAAACATTGCTTAGAGAGATGTTCTAATATTTAGAGCATGGAGCAACCTATTTAGTGGATGCGAAGGGCATGTGGTTGCGTACTTCCAGTGTAGAAGTAGCATATATATGTGGTGTGTACGTGATCTTGATCTTAGAAGTATGAAAAGTCTCTTAACAAGGGTCAACAAGACTTGACGACAATCAACACAAAGCAAATAGCTTATGTGGAGAGGTTGCAATCATGTAAAGTAGATGTGGCTTGTGGTAGGAATTCATCACCATTGAGGAACAGTTAAGGTTTTGATCATTTTAGAAATAAATCTCTGGTAATCATGCATGCTTAGAACAATATTTTAGCAGCTCTTGTCTTACTATCTCATGTCCCACAACAACTTAGACTTAGTTCTAGCACTTGCAACCCACAAAGTTTTTAGGTTCATGGTGGTTTAAATCAGCTAAGTGATCCATACTTAGAGAAATACTAAGTTGTGTACTAGGTACTAGAGAAATAGTAACAAGCAACTAGTCATCATTTCCATGAGGAAGACAAACATTCATGAAGCACATGTGATAAAGGGAAATACTAATCGTGGTTGAAAAAGGGAAATACTAAGTAGGATATAAATTATTGATTCTTTTCTTTTTAAATTAAGAATAAATGCAAGATAATGCTAAGTTAGAAGACTTACCTTGGTGGGGGAGAGGATCTCCCCCAAGCTTGGTCTTTGCTCACTGTGGCGGCGGAAACTGCTGGAACCATCCGGCCCAGCGTTGTGCATCTTCCTCGCGCACACGTCAGATATGTTGGACATTCTGATTTGCTAGTTGCAGGGTCGCCTCTTGATCTATCTGTAGTTCACCCATGCTATTAATTAGCATATCCATACCTGAGGGCTGGCGATGCCTGGCTCTTGCCCTTGGGCGAGGAGTATGTGGTGGAGGATTAGGTGGCAGTCCCATGGATTCTGAAGCATCCATGGACATAGCCTCCTCACCCTCCTCGACGTCAAAGCGCGAAGGACCTCCTTGCTCCATTTGGGCGGCTTGCGCCATCCTCCTTGTCATCCTACATGTACCTGCAACATTCTGACTTCTCGCTCGGGCTAGTCTGACGGTTAGTGTGCGAACCCTATACAACCGACGTCTCTCACAAGGGAGAGGAAGTTCAGTTGTATAGCCCGGATAAATCATTCTTAGCTCACCATCAGGTGCTCTTATGAGCATGTTAGCCGCAATGAAGAAGTTCTCATCTATCACATTTTTTTCATAGCCAATGTTTTCAAATTGGTGTGACTCAAACACATCAAGAGTTTCAGCTAAACGAGTGATGAAAGATGTGAAAAAGATGGGTCTCCCTTGCCCTATAGAATTAATCCAGTGATTTACTAGTAGTTAGCAGGGGAGACTTTGATTTTGCAGACCATGGCATAGAGAAGTTGGAGTTCATCATCTATCAAAGTTCCAATTCCCATGCCAGGGAATATAGTGCACATTATCCACACATGAAGAAAGCGTAGGGTTGGATTATGAATCTCAGTGGGTGTAGGATTTGAACAGTCATCAGAATTAGAAATTGCTTTCCAAAAGTCATTTTTATTGAATAGATGCGTGGCTTGATCTAAGTGAAGTTCACAATCATATTCACACCCTAAGGCAGTATTCAGCATGCTCCAGTTTAGGTCATATTCTTGTTCACACATGCGGAAGGATATGCCAATGTTGGTTACTTTTAGGGTGCATAAAAATTCCTTAGTAAGCAATTCTATGCCAAGTTCATGAACTTGCCAAAAACTAGTCCATCCAATTTCATTAAAGATAGTTTCAAATTCAATATCCATACCTGAGTGGGCCAAAAGGTCCAGGTCGATGATGTTGGTGTGCAAGAAGGAACTCCCCCGGAGGGCGAGATACCTTTGCATCTTATCTGGACTCAGCATTAAGCCGCTCTCAGGCTCCCTTGTCCTCGTTGGAGGAGCATAAGGTACCATCCCATGGTGACCTTCTCCCTCCGCTCTTCTATGGTGAGAGCTATGGGATGAGCTCTCTCTCCCATGGCTTTCTTGTAGGCCTTGAGGAATTGCTTCTTCATCTTGCTACAAGTGAGAACAACCAAACTCCTACTTCTACTATGCAAGGGAAACTATTTTTGGGGTTTTTTGGGTTTTGAAAGCTACTAAACTAAACTTGAGAGAGGACTTGAGGCAAAGAAGAAAGATGGATGCTTGTGAGCTCGAAATGTTTCTGGTGGTTTTGGATGTGGAGTTGAGCTCACAATGCAAGGGTATTTATAGGGTTTGAAGGGCAAGTGGTGGACCCAAAATATTGGGGTCGGCCGACCCCCATTCAAGCACTTTGCAAGTTGCTTGATGTTGCTTTTAGCTTTATGCAGGGAATCTAGCAGCATGGTTTGAAAATTTTTGCAATATGGTCCAAAGTGGGGGTCGGCCGACCCCCAACCTAGGCACTTTTCCGCTTTAAACATTATGTTATTGATTGTCTGGAAAAGTAAAGTCTAAGTGTGGACCAAAAGTTGCCAAATGCTTTCTGAGATTCTCATATTTAGTGCTTTGTGAAAGGTGAAAGATGAATGCAAAAAGTGGAGACATGTTTAAAGTGATTTAAAGCATGTCTAGGAGACCACTTTTCTGAAATTTGAGCTAGTGGTGGCCCCAAGATGAAAGAGCATCTTATGATTAAAGTGATAAATCAAGGGACCATTTCTTTTTCAAACTTTTGATGGTGCAACAAGCATAGAATTTTAGTGTGATTCAAGTGGTGGCCAGCAGGATGCCAGCGGGGCCAATATGGGGGTCGGCCGACTCCCACATTGGAGCTCCATGAGCATCCAAGTGCTGGTTGCTACTCTATGTTGCTAGCAAAGATGAAAAATGCTGGAGATGGGTCCAAAGTGGGGTCGGCCGACCCCACTCTGGAGGCTCCAGAAGCTCAAATTTTTATGCCAAGCTTCTCTCAAGATTTTATTCACTATGGCTAAATATTTTGTTGAAATGAAATATGCAAAATTCAAAGTAAACATGCAATTGGAAAAAGTAAAGAAATGCAAAAAGTAAATATGGGATAACTACTGATTTACCTTCAGCAAGGGCTCCATGTTTTAGGTCCATAGAGCAGGACCTCTCCATTGACAATTGAGCTTGGTTGTGCATCATCCAATCTTGAAGATGGATATGGATGTTTGCACTATGCCGTCGAGGTCCATTTTGTTTCTTTTGATCAAGGTATCATTCAAGGTTCACCAAATAGAATTTTACCTCATTTGTAAATTTATCTCAAAGACTTGCCCTCATAGATTTTTGAGGAATTCCTGCAGGGATTAGTCCAAGTCCCTACCATACTACTATAGATAATAATAGCATGATCATGAGGGACATGAGATCAATTTGAAATGGATGTATGAATAATGAATGATAAATCAGAGAACCATTTTTTTATATATATGCGAGCAATGCAAGCGATGTGATTGAATGCGATTAAACAAACATGCTATGGTTTTCAATGCTGGAATTTGAACAAGTGATATGTATGCAACTCTAGGCTTTGGCTTTTTCTTGTAGCGTGGCCCAACCGAAGGTCATCATCATACCGACTTACAAAGCCGATATATGAGCCGGGCTGTTCCCGTTTAACTTTCGCCTACCACAAAGCTAGACTAAGAGCAGCGAATAGATAGATAACAATAAAATTGTTGTCTACCTAGACCAGGTACGGCTCCCGAATACCGCTCAAGGCTAGGAGCTACCCAAGAAAGCACTAGATATATGATGGAAAAGAAATATGATGTGGTGAATTTGAAATGCATAAAATGTTTTGGGTTGGTTCTCACATACCTTGATTGATTCATCACAATTTGTGATTGAAAGGTAGTCACTCTGTCATGCGTGATGGGATGGTTTCCTCTTGACGACGACTTCTCTCCAACTGAAGTGTTTTCGCCAGAAATGCTTGTTGTTGGAAGCTCGAAAGCCTTCTACGAAGGGCGCTGGTTTTGCCCATCGGAAAGAACTTCTTGAGGAACGCATTATCATACTTCCCCCAGGTGGTGACTTCACTCTTGTTGACGTCGAACCATTGCTTCGCCTGTCCCAATCACAAGAATAGGAGAAAAAGACGAGATGGATGTCTGTCGATACCTCGAAGAAGTGTTGGAAGTGAGTATTGGCGTCCTCATGTGGCTTCCCATGGAGTGGATTTGCTTGCACCATATTGATAAGCATCGGCTTAAGCTCAAAAGTCGCATCCCCAAGTAAATCTGCAGACCCGTGGCGACATAGTCAGCCAACGGCGCAGAGAACTCAGAGCTGGCCTTTTGGGCGGCCACAGCTTCCTTAATAACGGGTGCTGGACATCCTTCCTGGAGCGGATTCTAATCTGAGGTGGACCTCTGAGGTGAAATCTGACGATATCTGGTTCTCCTCATCAATTGTTCATGATCTTCAACAAAGTTTGATGATGATTGGAAACCGCTCTTTCACCTGCTAGTTTCATGAAAACACAAAACAAGACAGGCGGGGATAACCCCTAACACTGATTGATAACTAAATTGTTAGTAGACTCCGGATTCTCTTTTGTTAAAACTCTTAGACAGACGCTCTCCCCGGCAACGGCGCCAGAAATGCTTGTTGACACTTCTTAACGCAACCACCGGAAATCGGCAACGGCGCTAGAAGTGTCGTTAGGGGTAACTCTATTAACTATTGGATGATTCCGCAAGCGCACAGAATATACCGCTGTAGCACTTCACCTAGGAGTATTCCGAGGTATCGTAATTTATATTTTCCCAAGGGAAAGCGACTAAGAGTGTTTAACAAAAGGGGAATGAGATCCTTGTGTCTACTAAGATTTAGTATTTAACTAGTGAATAGGGGTGACGAATAAATGATTGGAAGGATAGTGGTGATTCCAAGATCCTAAAGATAACTGGTAGTGTTAGCTAGGTGGGAGGACAACGAGTGAGTAAAGGACTCCTATTTATCTTAACTTAACTTCTGTGACTTAACTTAATAGATAACTGACTTAGCTAGATTAGTGCCTTACTACTGTGTGCGAGGGATAGCCGAGCTGGTAAGACGCTTAAAAGGTTTTTCACCTAACCCCTTACCGAAAGCGACTATTGGGCTTATGGACGCCTTACCTTTTAAGAACTAGCCTGTACGTGAGGAGAACCTAATGCCGCCCACGATCTGTCACCTACTAGGGAGTGCGCTCCTACTTTCCGTCCAGGCCAGCGGTAATCAAAGATAAGATTAAGTATAAGCACCACGCTTACACTTACTCTTACAACTCTAGCTAACGCGCTGATAGCTAAAGCTCCTTTCGGACGATGATGCACACACAAGGAGTTGTTTACAGGTCGCTAATCTAACTAAGACAACTATATTACTAAGATAAGAGCACAACAAGACTATAAAAGACTTGCACTAAGTAAGTACTCAGTAAAGTAAAGTAAGAATGCTATATTGATAAAAGAAAGTCTTACAAAAGAGAAAAGGTACAAGAGCTATACCAAACTCTCCAGAAGACGACTCCGGAGACCCCGAGCTTCGCTCGACTCGACTCTAACTCCCACTCTAGACTAACTACACTAAGCTTGTATGCTTGGGACTACATTTGGAACCTTGGACTTGGAATACACACTTGAAATGGTGGATGGAGGCTGCCTTTTATAGGGAGAGGTGGAGTAGGGGCTACTCCATCGCCACGTCATCGATCCGCGTGACATTGCTTCTCCACCCTTGGATCAAACCGACTTCACAACCGCCATATGATCGACGGCAGGGACAAACCATCACGTGCAACATGTGGGCAAGGTCGGTGGGAGCAAACCGACCTAGTGGGGCCCACATGTAGGGGTCGGCCGACCCCACTTCTGGCAGGGTGGGCCCACCTACAGGGTCCCTGTGTCATGGCTATGTCGGTGGAGTAGGTGGGACCCCTGGGTCCCACAACTCAGGGGTCGGCCGACCCCCACTTGGTGGGTCCAGGGCGTCAGCCCTACTCCATTTGATCTCCACTTCAATGTTATGATGTTGGTTTTGTAAAGTTTTGTCCTTAAATTGCTAAGTCCTGCATAAACAAGCTAAGAGTACAAGTGGAACTGGTTATTGATAAAATATGCTCATGACATGTTGATCTTTCTTGCAACCGAGGCGTGTTGACGGTGTTTTGAGTGTGGATTTATAGGGTATAACCACCGTCAACAGGTATTCACTATAGCGGATACCCTAAGGTATTAAAGGGTTATTGTGATGCCAATTGGATATCTGATGCTGATGTTTTGAAGGCCACAAGTGGATATATGTTTCTGCTTGGAGGTAGCGTTGTTTCATGGAAGTCTTGCAAGCAGACTATCTTAATAAAGTCAACCATGGAAGCAAAACTCACAGCATTAGACACCGCCGGTGCTGAGGCCGAGTGGCTTCGTGAACTCCTAATGGATCTACTAGTGGTTGAGAAACCTGTGCCGGCTATTTCCATGAACTGTGACAATCAAACTGCGATCACAAAAGTCAACAGTTCTAAGGACAACATGAAGTCCACAAGGCATGTCAAACGGCGATTGAAGACTGTCAGAAAATTGAGAAACTCCAAAGTTATAACATTGGACTATGGCCATACGTCTAAGAATATGGTAGATCAATTCACAAGTAAGTGGGGATTGTTGAATCTGGCAATGGTCAATCGGCCATACATGAAGTCCACAAGTATGACTTATATGCTTCAACCAGAGGGGATGTTCATGCAACCCGGTACAAGTTATCACTTTAGATGAAACTTATTTCACAAAAAACTTACAATTCAAGGCATAGTCCATTGTTCAAGTTATGACTAAGTGTAATCTTTATTCTAGGTGGAAGTTCAACTTAACAGTCTCCACCGAAACAACTAGTATATGAAACGACATAGAAATTTGGGAGCATTTCTTATGTGCCCTAGAAGTAGGTGGGTTGTTAAATATAATTTGGGCTTTTAACCCATATTCTATTTGATGATTAATTCAAGGGCCCATAATAAATGCTATAATCAAAATGGTTTAATACCGGATTGATTGTTGACCATGTGTTAACTAAACTTAAATAGGTGACCTGTGATAGCTCCTATAGAGAAGTAGATGAAGGAAAATAGGATGCCACACGCGTGCGTGCCGCCGCCGCTGCCGCCAAGCCGAGCTGTGGCGAGGCGAGGCGAGCGAGCCAGCGAGCGTGTCGTGTCGAGTCGAGTCGTGACGTGATGCGAGCTTGTGAATTCGTTTTGCCTGATGAAAAAGGAAAGGGAGGAGAATCAGGATCTGACTGTTGTCTAGTTAATGGCAATTGATTGTCATTGATTGCAATAGAATCACACGTTTCCTCTCCAACCCATATATTCCATCCCCGCATTCTCTTTCCCTGCGCGATCACAACACATCAGTCCTCTCTTCTCATCTCCCTGTCGAGTTGCTCTGGTTCGTCCCCATCCTGAATCTCTGCGCGCACAGAGATCCGGAGAGCAGGCCTCCGAAATCAAACGCCTAGCATCGAGACACTTGCTTGGGTGTGCGGACAATCAGGTTTTTGGGGCACGTCTTCTGCGACTGCTCGCTTTCTCGGATCAGCTACTTCACTGGCTTCTTCCTGGTGGTGACGAGAGATTAGCTACATCGACTTCTTGCCGTTGGACATTCGCGGGACTGCACTGCGAACATTTTCCTGCATCGACTATGGTCCGCTACTTCAAGCAATGCACTATGTCAACTAGTGCGAATGGAGCCGCCAGTGCCTTCGGTAGTGGTCCCTCCTAGGTATAATCCTAAACGATTATATTTCTTTTCAGTATGTTTACAGTATTTGCAATGTTTATCTCTAATCTGAGTAGCGATAAAATTGAACATGTGCACATATATGCCACCACTTTATTATGTGTAATTTTTTGGATTAAATCAAACATTAAAATGTCTAAATTTCTAACAAACACAGTTTGAATCTTGGCGGGATATGTACCATAGGTGGATGTATTCAGAGTTTGATCTTGACGAGAAATATAATAGCGGAAATATATAACCACAGGCCCTGTACACTACTACAAAAAAATTTTAGGAGACATTTTGTTTTGGGCCACCGAGGCGGCCGGCTGGCGGCCCGCCTCGGTAAACCTGGGCTGGGCTGCCAGCCGGGCAACCGTTACGGATAATTCTTTAACCGTGGCGGTCACTGTAACTAAACCGCTACGGTTAATCTCTCGTTAACCGTGACGGTTGTCCTAAGAAAACCGCCTCAGTTAATACATTAACCGTGGCGGTTGCTTTAGGGAAACCGTCTCGGTTAATCTTTTAACCATGGCGGTCCGCTTAAGCGAACCGTCACGGTTAATGCATTAACCGTGGCGGCTGCTTTCACAGCGACCGCCACGGTTAATGGTTCATTAACCGTGGCGGTTGCTTTAATTTGCCCACCACAGCTAAGGTTGTGCCTATAAAAGCAACACCCCGACCCCTTCTTCTTCCCCGTGGCTCCTTCATTTATTATGCTCGTCGGCCAAAGAAGCTAAAGGAAGGAAGGAACAAGTACAATGAGCCACAGACCAAGGAGGCAGAGAAGGCATTGCTCACGATCAAGGCGGCCAAGGAACGAGGGGAGTTCCAACCTCGCAGGGATCACGACGAACTAACCAAGGCGCTAGGAAACCTCGAGCACCATGGCCGCGTTCGGGGAGTATCCTCGAGGCAGAGCTAGAAGAATGTAGAATCATGGCAGTCCGACGCTGCCTCTTACCACACTAGGCAGAGATACAAGGAGGAGATATTCCAGAAAGGCAAAGAAGAGGCCATGAGAGAAATATTCATGGGGACGATACAATATGCTTTCACCAGCACTGACCCGAAGATGGTAGAGTTGAGGGCGCAGATGTTCCGACAGGCAAGTGTGCTACCACGACAGGGTGAAGCCGTCGTACAAGGACAAATGGTGATGCGTACCTCAGAATTCCAAAAGAACCCGGTCGATGAGATCGTGGTGCAAACACTTTGTACGCTTCAGGTGCCCTGGGGTTGGTCGGGAAGGAAGAAGGATATGGCACAGGGAATGGTACAACCGCATAACCCTAAAGCCATGTACAATGGCAAGCCCATCCAGCCCAACTATGCCTTGGTGGATGTGGCGTGGACACACAATGACTATGAGGAGGATGAACTTGACTTTCCGACTAAAGATGGAGTTAGGTTCATTAGCGTCGCGCGTGCTTTGGAACAAGGCAGACATTTCGTTAGAAATGCCGACACCAGCATCTCAGCCCTTGCGACCATCATCGTCTCCCCTAGGTGGCCCAAGTGATGACGACGATGATGACAATGGTGGCGAGGGTAACAACAATGTTGGCGGACCAGACAGTAGTCCTAGACGTACCCCGTGTCCCATCCCTAGCAACCCATCACAAGATAGTTCAGGGGATGCACCGGGCAACGACACACCGCCTCCAAGCCAAGGCAAACGACAATGTCCACCTGCGCCAAAGAAGGTTGTAGAAGAAGAGGGGGACAAACCTGCTGAACTAACAGAGATGGAATGGGCGGTGTACAGAATAGCACAAGAGTATCAGTACACAACAACATTCCAAAGGTATATGCACTAATGGCAACTAAATCTAGCCAATAGATTATGTTACGTTCAATAATGCTAACAGACTTCTTGTCTCGATTATAGGGAGCGAACCCCACCGTCAATTTGGCCTCTTTCTCCAGATTCCCCGGATAACTTTGAGAATGGCAAGTTCATGTTGTCGTTGGGCCAGCTCGTTGTGGAGGAGCCATGGGCGGTTCGGAGGTTCCATCTCTGGTATATGCAAGCGGCAAAATTAGGCATCAAGGAGTTCATTGTGAGGGTCCCCAAGAAGTACTTCCACTTGGATGAGGATGCTTATTGCCCTGTTGTCTTTCACGACATGTGTAGGCTACTGCGGTGCAAGGATCTAGATGTCGCCCAAGTCACTCTTTTTGCCCTGTAAGTTTTATAACCCTACATTGCTGTAGGTATGCAAATTCATTACGATGAAGCTAAAAAACTTGTACAACAACTTGTGTTTGCAGGATGCAATCATATGTGTGCAAGTAACTAGATAAAGATATTATCTACCTATATCCTATGCATATTTCTCAAAGAGCCATCATTGGCTTTGATATACCAGACACGGATCCTAGGCTGGTGAAGCTGAAGGGGATGGAGCGAGTGCTAGCTCAGAACTTGATGCAAGGAGAGATCAAATTTAGAAAGATACAATATGTCTTAGAAGCCATGAAGAAGATCAGGGGAAATGGCTGCATTCTTGCCGCCCACCAGTTTGGGTAAGTCAAAACGATACTTACAATAGCTACTAGGTTTGTCACTTGTTATATTCGAAAATTTGAGATGAATATTATTTCAATTGTACAACTTGGGCGTCATGGGCGACTGGATTGTATTTATGATCTATCCTCAAGATGGAAAGGTTGTCATATTCGACTCCTCGCGACACTCGAACAAAGAAGGATACAAGCATTTCGAAAGTATCCTGCGATAGTAAGTGACGACACACCTCATGCACTCAAAGTACGTATGAAATTTGTTGTTGACACTAGTAGTTTACATACAGTGCTTACCGAAAGTACGTGGAAGACCCCAACTGCTATGTGACGGTCCTTAATGCTCACATTTAATCGTCAACTAATCATGGAAAAGGACCGATATGCAACCAACATCCAAAATTAGAGTTTCATCTGACAGAATTCCACGAGTTTTGGTGTTTATCTATTTCTGTAGGGGGTTATCAAGAAATACGGAGGAAAGGCCCACACGTCGGGTTTACATAGAGATATTAACGTGCCGTGCAATTTTCTATCATCTAGAAGACTCCAGAAGCCACGAGAATGAACGGGAGGCCGAGCGGGCCCGGGGGCAGGGCGCCCGCCCTCCTCTGCTGGCCAATCAGCACGAGTCTCGCGGATTATGCTCCACCGACCTAATGGATCAAGGATAACCGTTCAATCAATGTTGGTTTGATCCGACGGCCTAGATTCATTTGAAAAGACTATATAAGCAAGCCCCCCTGGCCCGTGGAGAACATACCTCTTCTACAGAATCACTTAGGGTTTCAATTATTCATCCAAGTAGAGAGGATCCCTCTAGTTCATTTAGTTCTAGTTCTAGTTCATCTTGTTCTAGTTCTTGTTGTAATCTAGAAAATAGGGAGAGAGAAGAAGGGAGCGGAGGAGGAGCCGGATCTGTCGGATCTTCCTCAACATTATACTTTTGCTGCAACTGGTTCGTTCTTCATCGTTCTCCAAGTTCTTCAGTTCATAATTCCTGAGTTCTTTAATTACTTTTATTTACATTCAAGTTATTTATTGGATTCCCGCTTGCATCAAGTGCTCTAGTCTTTATAACGCTAGAGTAGTAATTAATAGATTAGACATGGTGTTTAGACTTGCAATTACCTGGAATTGCACCCAATCCTGCGGATTGTTGTGGTAGCCCTAGGGTAGTGACAGCCCTAACGGTCGACGTATCCCACCTCGTTCGGATAGGTGTTTGTAGGACCGTAGTTAGAGCTTCCTAGCCCCCTTCTCATCTCTTTCTGTGGTTAGTGTTCTGATGTCCCGAAATAAATAATCTTTGAAGTAATTCTTGATTTTAGATCAACTAGAGAACTCTCAGGAAACTTCCTCTCTTCCCACCAAAAATAATTATATAGTTATCCTTGGGTGATCTTGGATTTTAATTAGTACACTCACGTTCCCTGTGGAAAATCGATACTCTGGAATACTCCTGGGTGAAAGCTACATTGGTATCCGTGCGCTTGCGGATTTTTCTATACCCAACACTATGATCGGAGGTCTGAGAAAGACAAGCAAAAGTATGGCCACAAACTGGTGGTGAGGCGAGACTTCCCGGTACTTACTCCGCCTGCCTCTAGTTCTACTACTACTGATGGTTGTCTTGTAGGGATACTACTACCAGTCATAATTCTCATGTGTTACCTTCATCATGCATGCAGTGCGCTAAGCAACCTGGAGGCTCAGTTCTGTGTGGGTACTATGCTTGTGAGTACCTCAGGGCTTGCGGGAATTTCAATAATAGCTGGAGGCAGCTGCAGAAATCCCAAAGTTGGTGGGAAAACGAAACAATTGATCGAAGGAACATCACACAAACAGTAGCTGACATTTGTAAGTTTGTCACGGATCAATGTTGTCATGTTGACGGACAGTTCTTTTATACCGGGAGCGAGCTAGTGACAGAAGAGAGGTTCGAGAAGCAACGCAACTGGATAACCAACAATTTAGATATGAACGACTATAGGTTGCTGGATATTTTTGAGTGAACATTATTTTATATGTGCTTTTTATGAACATTATGTACATTGATGTAATATGAACATAGTTTGTGACATATATGGACCGTGGAATGATAAAGATGACATATATGGATGTAATATATGTGCTTATCCTTATATATTTTGCTGTGTATATGTTTCAATCTAGCAAATTTCGGATTCAATGTGGTCATCCTTTATACATATGTATTTTGCTTTGTATATGTTTCAACCTAACAAATTTTGGATTCAAATTTGAAAATAAACTGAAATGAGGTTTTTTTACTCTGGATACACTTAAAGGAGGCGGGCAAGAACTCTCAGGAAACTTCCTCTCTTCTCACCAAAAATAATTATATAGTTATCCTTGGGTGATCTTGGATCTTAATTAGTACACTCACGTTCCCTATGGAAAATCGATACTCTAGAATACTCCCGGGTGAAAGCTACATCGGTATCCGTCTGCTTGCGGATTTTTCTGTTTGCGTTTAAAATACCCAACAAGCTTTCTGGCGCCGTTGTCGAGGAACGGTAGCTGTGCTAGTTTCGAACCAAGTCGTCCTTGTATCCTTTTTCTTTTCCTTTTTTTACCACACTCACCTTACCATTTTCTGGGCAAGTTATTTCAGGAGCACAGCTTGGGCTAGGTTCACAAGCCTTAGCAAATAGCCATGATTCAGGAGCAACCCTTCTCTGGGCAAGTAGATGAAGATCCATACACCCACCTTAGAGAATTCGAGCAGTTGTGCTCTTGCCGATCTATTTCCGGCATGACACATGAAACCCTTAAATGGAAGTTATTTCCGTTCTCCCTTTTGGGAAGAGCAAAAAAGTGGTATGCTCATTCTGTAGGAGGCGTTAATGGAAATTGGGATGAACTTCGGGACAACTTTTGTCTCGCTTTCTTCCCACTTTTTCGAATCGCTGACCTTAGAATCGAAATTCTTACATTCAAACAAAGAGAGAAGGAAACTTTAGGAGCAGCTTGGGCTAGGTTCACAAGCCTTAGCAATTCTGGTCTAAACCTTGCCCTGCCTAACCATGTATTGTACTACTACTTTTATCGTGGTCTAAACATGGAAGCTGCTCTTCACCTCGACATTGCTTCAGGAGGCTCATTCACACACAAACTCACAGATGAGGGGAGAGCTATCCTAGAGAGAATTCTTGAAAATACCCCTTACACAGGCATTTATGATGAGTTTCCTCAAGAAGAAAAAGAAGTCGAGCCTGATCCTAAACCAAAAGATGAGGAACTTGCAACCGAGTTAGAAATTCCACCTGACCCATCCATTAATTTGGTTGTAGAGAAACCTCCTGATAAGGGAATGCAAAACCAACTAAGGGATGATGAACCACCACCTTTAGAGCATCCCTTTGAATTCAAGGAAGATTTTTTTGAAGATTATGGAAACACCTCGAATTTTCCTATCCAAACTCGACCTCTAGCAGGGACCACTCAATCCGTTCTAAGAGTAGAACCTTTTGACATAGAACACATCAAAAGCCTTTCGGCTATTATGAGTTATGAATGGCTAACAGAAGCAGAGCTGTCTCATGAGGTAGCTCGAATCATCACTCCTTCAACCATTCTTCTGTGCCAAATTAGAGGGTCCGCTAGGAAGGTCGACTACAATCCATATGTTGGGATAAATGTTATTTCCAAGGAGTTAGCTGACACTCTTTATCCCAACGAGTCCATAACCCCATCCCAAAAACTTTTACAAAGTCCATCTAGATTAATTCTAGAAAGCCATGGGGTATTAAGGGCAGTTCTTGTTAGAATCAAGGACTCTGGAATATGTCTAGATTTTCACATTTTTGACATACCAGAGAATCCTCTCTTGATTGACAGACCAATCATGAAACTTCTACAAGAACAACCACAACGAGGTCATTTAGACTTCAAGGTTGGGAATTCCACTATTGTTGTTCCTCTTGCTAGATCAATTAACACGATAGTGGAACCCAAACTTGAACCAGGTCCTATTGAGGAGATCTTAATGGTGACTCAAGAGGAGATGGCCCAACCATTCTTTAATCATGAACACTTTGTTCAAGAAGAAGAAGAGTTGGTAGAACCCGATGAGCTAGACAAAAATGAACAACCTTCACCTCCTTCAATAGAGTTAAAACCTCTTACTTCTGGCCTTAGATATGTCTTTATGCACAAAACCCAAAAACTCCAGTAATTATCAGTGACAAGCTTTCTGATTATGAAACACAACAACTTGTCACTGTTCTTGAAAGGCATAGATCAGCATTTGGCTACTCTCTCGAAGATCTCACGGGCATTAGTCCCATTCTCTGCACTCATCGTATCCCTATTGATCCCAATTTTACACCTTCAAGGGAACCACAACGGAGACTTAACAATGCTATGCGAGAGGTTGTTAAGAAAGAGGTCCTCAAACTCTATCATGCTGGGATAATTTATCCTGTGCCACATAGTGAATGGGTTAGCCCTGTCCAAGTAGTGCCAAAGAAAGGAGGAATGACAGTCGTTAGGAATGAGAAGAATGAACTCATCCCTAAACGAATTGTCACTGGGTGGCGTATGTGTGTTGACTATCGAAAACTCAACAAGGCTACAAAGAAATATCACTTTCCGTTACCCTTCATTGATGAAATGTTGGAACGGCTTGCAAACCACTCTTTCTTTTGTTTCCTTGATGGTTATTCTGGATATCACCAAATCCCAGTCCACCCAGATGACCAAGAAAAGACTACCTTTAGATGCCCGTATGGAACTTATGCATACCGACGAATGTCCTTCGTACTATGCAATGCTCCAGCTTCTTTCCAACGGTGCATGATGTCTATTTTCTCGGACATGATTGAGAAGATCATGGAGGTTTTCATGGATGATTTTACCGTCTATGGCAAAACCTTCGATCATTGTTTGGAGAATTTAGATAGAGTCTTGCAGCGATGTGAAGAAAAGCACTTAATCCTGAACTGGGAGAAATGCCATTTTATAGTTCAGGAAGGAATAGTGCTAGGACATAAAGTGTCCGAACGTGGTATAGAGGTGGACAAAGCAAAGATTGAAGTTATTGAAAAACTTCCACCTCCCACAAATGTGAAAGGAATCCGTAGCTTTTTGGGACATGCAGGGTTCTAAAGACGCTTTATCAAGAACTTCTCTCAAATTGCTAGACCTCGAACTAGTCTCCTAGCTAAGGATGCACCATTCATCTTTGGTGATGAGTGTCATAAATCTTTTCAAACTCTTAAGAAAGCACTCATCTCAGCCCCGATTATCCAACCACATGATTGGAATCTTCCTTTTGAGATCATGTGTGATGCTAGCGATTTTGCGGTTGGTGCCGTTTTAGGACAGACCAAGGATAAAAAGCATTATGTCATATCCTACGCTAGCAAAACCTTGTCTAGACCACAGCTCAATTACACTACAACTGAAAAAGAGCTTTTGGTTGTTGTCTTTGCTATAGACAAGTTTAGATCTTACTTAGTGGGGGCAAAGATAACAATCTATTAAGACCATGCTGCTCTCAAGTACCTCCTCACTAAGAAAGACGCTAAGCCTCATCTAATTCGATGGATTCTTCTACTCCAAGACTTTAACATAGAAATCCGAGATAGGAAGGGAGTTGAGAATTCCGTAGCCGACCACTTGTCTAGGCTTCAATATAAGGAAACACATGACGGGCTTCCCATAAATGACTACCTAAGGGATGACACCCTGCTTAAGATAACACATGCAGATCCATGGTACGCAGACATCGTAAACTTTATAGTAAAAGGCTATGTCCCACCTGGTATAAACAAAAGGAAGTTGCTTCACGATAGTCGTTTCCACCTTTGGGATGAGACATATCTTTTCTGAGTCTGTGCTGATGGACTCTTGCGAAGGTGTGTTCCTATGGCTGAGGCTACTCAAATTATGGAAAGATGCCATGCCTCGCCATATGGAGGACACTATGGAGCATTCCAGACACATGCTAAAATTTGGCAAAGTGGCTTTTTCTAGCCAACGATGTATGAAGATACAAAAGGACTTTGTCAGAAGATGCCACCGATGTCAAAAACATAGGAATATCAACTCACGAAATGAAATGCCTCTCACAAATAATCTTCAAGTAGAACTTTTCGATGTATGGGGCATTGATTTCATGGGGCCATTCCCTATGTCAGGGAATTGCGAGTATATCTTAGTAGCTGTGGACTACGTGTCCAAATGGGTAGAAGCCTGTTGACGGTCCTTAAGTATCAAATTTATCAAATAAACAAAGAAAAGGATCCAAATGAAATCAACATCTAGACTTAGGGTTTTATCTGACAGAATTCCACGAGTTTTGGTGTTTGTCTATTTCTGCAGGGGGTTATCAGGAAATACGGAAGAAAGGCCCACACGTCAGGATTATATAGAGATATTAATGTACCGCGCAATTATCTTACTCCTAGAAGACTCCAAAAGCCACGAGAACGAAGCGGAGGCGAAACGGGGCCTGGCCCAGGGTGCCCGCCCACCTCTAGAGTCCAATCAGGAATCTCTTTCGGGATTACGCTCCACCGACCTAAAGGATTAAGGATAACCGTTCAATCAATGTCGGTTTGATCCGACGACCCATATTCACTTGGAGGGACTGTAAAACCAGACCCCCTGGCCCCTGGAGGAGAGAGCCTCTCAACCCTAATTCATTATTCATCAAGGGAGAAGAAGCCTCTGATCAAGCCTAGAGCCACCACGTCAATTAGACATCTAGATTAGCATAGCTACATAGGATTAGAACTAGAAGGAGTCAATCTTCGATTGGTTTCCGGATCTGTCAAGAGAATTCTGCGATTGTACCCTATATGCCAGATCGTGGGGTAGTTCATGATAGTGACAGCTTCATTGATTCTTATATAGTCCCCCTCTCGTGTATTGGGCTGGCAGAACAATATTATTACAGGGGAGTGATTGCTATGTTTCTCATTTACCTTGATAATATCACTATGCATGGGCGTAATCTTGTCTCACAATGATTGCTAAGTATAATTGCACTAACTATGATATGCTAAACTGTATAGTTAAGAATAACTTAGGAAATATTCTTGTAGTTCGTTCTAATTCCATGCTAATGACTTGCTAGAATATCTAATTGAGGTGCTTATCATATTTATATGTGGCTAAGTTATGCTGATCAGATTAATTATCTTTGTCACTATTCATTACTTCATATATCTTTTATGTGACACTTATCCATGTATGAAAGAGTTAGATAAATATTCTCAATTATACATGCAATGATAGATACTCAATCTTATATTCTATTCTATAATCAACATTGATGATTACTAATCCCTTCCCAGTGGTAAAAATATAAATAACGATACCTGGAATACTTCCCGGTTAAAATGCTACATCGGTATTAATCTGTGCGCTTGCAGATCCCATTTGTTATTTATTTAGATGAGCAATTGCATATTTCAATACCGCGTCTCTCAAGTCATGCTAGGGATGACAACTTGGCTTAAGTGGTATGAGGGATAGGTTTGGCATTTTTGGAACCGTTATCAGAATTAGAAAATAAGTCTACTTTTGATAATGATGTTAAGAATACCCAACAAGCATTTTTTGGCGCTGTTGCCGGGGAAGGTTGATTACTAATCAGGAATGGATATAGAATTTCGAGTCATCATTCGCATCACTAATATGATTGAGCTTATCAATTCTCTCATACTGTTTTACCCCGACATTTTCCTATTTTATCTTATGCAGGGTAATGTATGAATAGAAGACATCTTCCAGGAAATTTTGTTGACAATCCCGAAGCATTATTCAGAAAAACAAGAGCCAAGCTCAAGAAGAGATCATCAACACTTCATCAAGAAGCTTCATCCAATCAAGAAGATCACTGGAACTTGTCTTCAGAATTCGAAGCCATGGCAAACAAATCGATCCGTGAGTTCTCAGCTCCCACTATGGACAACATCCGCACTGGACCTGCTGCAGAGATCGACGGCAACTTTGAGCTCAAGCCTGGACTTATCAACATGGTGCAATCCAACCAGTTCTGTGGGAAGGCACATGAACTAGAGATTTGCAGCACATTTACCATATCAGGAGTCCTCAGAGATGCTATACTACTTCGCCTCTTCCCATTCTCACTGTTAGGGAGAGTGAAGCAGTGGTTTTACGCTACAAAAGAGAAGAATACTACGTGGGCACTCTGCTCAACGAACTTTCTAGCTAAGTTCTTTCCCATGGGCAAGACCAATGCTCTCCGTGGGAAGATTACAAGTTTTCATCAACAACATGACGAATCCGTTCAAGAAGCATGGGAGCGCTTCCAAGACTACATCCTAGAATCTCCCCATCATGGAATGGAGAGCTGGCTACTGATGTAGACGTTTTATCATGGACTCAGCAATAGTGCCCGAGAAACCATGGATGCTGCAGCTGGAGGAGCATTCCTATCACTCACCATACCACAAGCCACAGCTCTTGTGGAAAAGATGGCGTCCAACCAAGGCTAGAATGAAGAGAGGACCCAGACACGCAAGAAAGGTGGAGGTATGCATCAACTCTAGGAGGTAGACATGCTATCTGCTAAGCTAGACCTGCTCATGAAGAAGCTCGATGATAGAGCTGGAGATAAGAAAGAAGTTATGCACATCTACGACTCTCACATGACTTGTGAGGAGTGTGGAGATACTGGACACTCAGGCAATCTCTGCCCTGAGATGCTTGAGGATGTGAACTACATCAACAACAACAATAACAACTACTACTACTACTACAACCGTCCTCAACAAAATCAAGGTTGGAATCAACAAAGGCCTAACTACTTAGGTGATTATCAAGGTAACAATTCTTACAGTAATAATAATAATTTTCCACCTTTGAGAGAGTTAGTGTCTAATCAAGGAAAGCTAATGGATAACCTATCTAAGAAATTGGCATCTAATGATAAAATGCTAGAAAATATAAATAATAGAATGGATAATTTCTCTACTGCCATCAAGAATCAAATTAGCTTTAATAAAATGATTGAATCTCAGTTAAATCAAATAGCTGCTGCTGTTCCTGCTACTAACCTCGGTATACCATCACAACTGGAAGGATTAGAATCTGCAAATCTTGTAGACATGTTTGATGCAGGTAATTGGAGTAACCCCATCACTGAAGTTACTACTGACCTTCTGCCGGTCAAGAGAGGCGATCCAGGACGCCCCGTCATCCCGATCTCCATCGGCATGGTGGACTTCCCAGAAGCACTCTGTGACTTTGGCTCTAGTGTCAACATTATGCCCAGGGTACTCTATGAAAAATTCTTTACATATCCTTTATTAGAAACAAACATGTGTTTGCAGTTTGTAGATTGGACGTTAAGTTTCCCCAAGGGAATATTGAAGAACCTCTGCGTCCGAGTTGGTACCTTGTACGCCCAAGCAGACTTCGTGGGGATAGAGACCGGTAATGATGAGAGGGCACCCATCATCTTATGGAGGTCATTCTTAAACACCTTGAGAGCTGTCATCTACGCTAGCGCTGCCAAGATCAGTTTCTACATCAAAGGGAGAAAGGAGACGTTTTCCTTCAAGAACAAGACTACACAAATCCCAGAGCAATCTTGACATTAACCAAGGACGAGGACTAACAGGAGGAATAAGAACAAGCAAGTGTGGACCGAGTCTGCTAAGATGGTCACTGCAGTTCATGGAGGTCAAGATCATCGACTTAAGTCAACATTTCTGACCAAGAAGGACGACCCAGGAATGCCAAGCATCTATTGCTCCATAAATGGATACAACTTCTACAAGACATTTTACGACACCGGATCGGGCGTCAACATAATGGCCGCAGTCACCTATCGGCTCTTGTTCGGAACCATGCCCTTAAAACCAACATACGTTCAGCTCCAGATGGCAGATCAGACATTTCGAGAGGTTAAAGGTACAGTAACTGATGTCCCTATCAAAATAGACGATCACTTTATCTACACAGACTTTCAGGTTATTGACATGGGAGAAGACGAATACGATCCACCCATCATCCTTGGAAGACCGTTCCTCAGCACCGTTAAAGCAATCATCTACATTGGAACTGGAAAAGTCCATATGCACTTCCCCTCAGAGAAGGTACGCCACTATTTTACTGACCCTAACTATATCGTTGAAGACTCTAAGTAGGTCAGGACAAGAAGAAGATGACGCAACCGCATCCAGAGGAGGCAAATCATCAAGAACGGATGGGCAGACTATGAAGGAGAAGTTATAAGATCTGAGGACATACAGCTTGAACAAGATTATCCTGAGGAGACCATAGCACTCAGGTGTGGAGAGAGAAGATAACTATACATGAAGAAGAGGCGCTGCCGGAAGCACCGACTACGCCACTCAACGAACCCCAGAACGACTGAGAAAACGGAGAGTCCCGTTCGGAGGACTTAAAAACACCGAACGCCTTGCCAAGAGGTAAACTTGGTAGTTATATTTTTTCTTTCAATTATTTTAAATAGTTTACTTAGTTAACTATGTTCATACTATCCTAAAAAGAAAAAAATGTTAAAAACAGTACGCCCCATGTGAGTATACGAGTGACATAAAACCCATAATTACATTCACTGTGGTGGCATAAAAATAAAATAAATATTTATTTTCTGCTTTATAAAATGAAAATATAAAAATAGAGAGTAACATTTATTGAGGAGGCTCAACATGATAAAGGCTAGATATTTATGCTAACACCTAATCAGTTCCACAAAGCTTTGTTGTCTATTTGAGCTCCACAGAATTTAAGAATCAAGAAGACTAGCAGATGGAGGACATTCTAATCGCTGTCAGGATACTGCCGACTTTCAAATACACCTCTGCCACCTGCTAGCTACATCAGAAGAAATTACGTTAAAATTCAGCTTGGGGGAGAGCACCCCTATTTATCCCGATAAGTATTTCTATCTATCTTTATACTTATACTATATTAAAATATAAATATACATAACTATGAAAAACCAAATAAAGATTTTTTGCTTATATATATGTGTCTTTTGCTTAGTGTGTTTAATAAATAAATAAAGTGGCTATGCTAAACTGAATCTTAATAATAAAGCTCTAGCATGGATGTGATGAATAGTTGCTTTGCCTAATTTTCAAATTTAAGTTCTCTCACTAGTTTAGATATAACTGTTATAATTTAAAGCTTACTCTAAACCTAAACTTGTGGGAAGAAAACTTGATCTAAAGTCTAAGTTGTTAACGGATACGATATGGGAAGGTTGAGCTGCTGTTTATCTGTTCCTAGAGATGCTAGAATTCTAGAGAATTTTATCTTTAAAAATCTTTAACACATGATGAGTTCCTGTATGATGAGAGTTTAAATTCCTACCATAGCCATACATACATGCTTGCTAGACTTTGAGCCACATATTTATTATTTTTTACTGCTTATGAGCATTGAGTGTGGTCAAGCTGTGTAGACCCTTAGGAGCTTGTCATGTGGTTAAATCAAGATTCACTTGCACATTCACTCATACATGCTGCTTCTACTCCGGAAGTACGCATCCATATATATCCACTCATTCCCATCTCCAGAACCACCCAAAAATATTCTACTCCTAATCCAGGAGAAAATAGCCAAAAATATTTCTGTTTTTCCCCTGTGTAATAAATGCTCAAGTTATCTTGATTACTACCACTTGCTATATTATCTCATGAGATGAGTGCTCTAAAAAAAGAAGAAATATGACGAAATAAAAAGGGGCAAGTGCCCGGAACCTCGAAAGAACAGAAAAAGTGAGACGAGAGGTAAAAATGGACAAGTGTCCGACAATAGAATTAGGGGTACAAGATACCCACCTGAGATTAAAGAAAAAGAAAATACAGGGCATCTCATTCTCCTCAAAGTTTCAAAAGATCAAGAAAAGTATGTATCCCCTCAGAAGAGCACAAGTAGAATTAGACTTTAACCATTGTTATCACCATCATCACCATACTCCATTCATTCGCCACACATGCACATCTTGATTTGACTTATTGGCTTGTTTCTTTGGATCCATGGTTTGACTATACAATAAATGTCTTATAAGTATGTATATTTTATCTCCCACCTATGAAGCTCCAGATATCAAAAGCCTTATTAGAGTAGGGTGAGAGAGAAGGCAATGTCACTACGCCTTATACCACAAATACCACATATTTTGAGAGAAGGCATATACAATCACTGCCTTGGTAAGGATCCAGAAATACCACAAAAAAGAGATCTGAGAGAGTCATACAAGGAATCTCTGAGTTTTATTTGAAAATCTGCAAAAACTCTAGAGCTATAGCTGATCAAGAATAAGAGACATGGCACTTGTCTAGACCGTTCTATCTTTTAACTACTCAAGACAAAAGTGATGGTTACAAGTCCCATGGTGAAAGGTAAAGTGAGTAAGTTTTAACTCTTGACAGTTTACTCTAACTCAGAGATGAGATCTTATTTAAAAGCATGTGTACCGTCAACTTTTAAAGGCATTTCAACAACTTCTGATCTATCGTTAAGTCTATCCTTGTTCAGGGACGAGCAAGAGGTAAGCTTGGGGGAGTTTGTTGATGGTCCTTAAGTATCAAATTTAATTATCAAATAAATAAAGAAAAGGATCCAAATGAAATCACATCTAGACTTAGGGTTTTATCTGACAGAATTTCACGAGTTTTGGTGTTTGTCTATTTCTGCAGGGGGTTATCAGGAAATACGAAAGAAAGGCCCGCACGTTGGGATTACATAGAGATATTAACGTACCGCGCAATTATCTTACATCTAGAAGACTCCAGAAGCCACGAGAACGAAGCGGAGGCGAAACGGGGTCTGGCCCAGGGCGCCTGGCCAGGAGACCAGGGCGCCCGCCCACCTCTGGAGTCCAATCAGGACTCTCTTTCGGGATTACGGTCCACCGACCTAAAGGATCAAGGATAACCGTTCAATCAATGTCGGTTTGATCCGACGGCCCATATACACTTGGAGGGACTATAAAACCAGACCCCCTGGCCCTTGGAGGAGAGAGCCTCTCAACCCTAATTCATTATTCATCAAGGGAGAAGAAGCCTCTGATCAAGCCTAGAGCCACCACATCAATTAGACATCTAGATTAGCATAGCTACATAGGATTAGAACTAGAAGGAGTCAATCTTCGATTGGTTTCCGGATCTGTCAAGAGGATTCTTAGTAATTCTCTAATTGTTCTTCTAGTTGTTCATCTTTGTTCTTCAATATTATGAATATGACTTTGTTCTATTTCAATATATTGTTTATGACTTTGCTCTACTTGTTTATATTCGCAATTATATTGTTCTTAGTTTATCATAGTTATATACTTGGCTTAGTTAGATTGGAATTATATACATGTTTAGGATCGTATAGCGTTTATCCATCGGATCCATGGGTAAATGATAGATATTGTGTAGGCGTGGTGCTTATACCGTATTTATCTGCGATTGTACCCTATATGCCAGATCGTGGGGTAGTTCGTGATAGTGACAGCTTCATTGATTCTTATATAGTCCCCCTCTCGTGTATTGGGCTAGCAGGGCAACATTATTACAGAGGAGTGATTACTATGTTTCTCATTTATCTTGATAATATCACTATGCATGGGCGTAATCTTGTCTCCCAATGATTGCTAAGTATAATTGCACTAACTATGATATGCTAAACTGTATAGTTAAGAATAACTTAGGAAATATTCTTGTAGTTCATTCTAATTCCATGCTAATGACTTGCTAGAATATCCAATTGAGGTGCTTATCATATTTAGGCTAAGTTATGCTGATCAGATTAATTATCTTTGTCACTATTCATTATTTTATATATCTTTTATGTGATACTTATCTCTGTATGAAAGAGTTAGATAAATGTTCTCAATTATACATGCAATGATAGATACTCAATCTTATATTCCATTCTATAATAAACATTGATGATTACTAATTCCTTCCCGGTGGTAAAAATATAAATAACGATACCTGGAATACTTCCTGGTTAAAATGCTACATCGGTATTAATCTGTGCGCTTGCAGATCCCATTTGTTATTTATTTAGATGAGCAATTGCATATTTCAATACCGCGTCTATCATGTCATGCTGGGGATGACAACTTGGCTTAAGTGGTATGAGGGATAGGTTTGGCATTTTTGGCACCGTTATCAGAATTAGAAAATAAGTCTACTTTTGATAATGATGTTAAGAATACCCAACAAAGCCCTACCTTGTCGATCAGCTGATTCAAAACATGCCAAGAGAATGTTCCATGAAGTAATCTTTCCTTGCTTTGGTATACCCTGGATAGTTATAAGCGATGGAGGTTCCCACTTCATCGACAAAATCTTCTGGAAGTACCTATCCGATCATGGGGTTCGACACAACGTCGCAACACCATACCATCCTCATACTAGCGGTCAAGCCGAAACATCTAACAAACAAATCAAAAATATTTTACAAAAGACCGTAGATGAGATGGGTAAGGGGTGGAAGGACAAACTTCCTGATGCACTTTGGGCATATAGAACTGCATTCAAAACACCCATAGGCATGTCACCTTATCAACTTGTATATGGAAAAACTTGTCATTTGCCTATGGAAGTAGAGTTTAAAGCACATTGGGCACTCAAGAAATGGAACATGGATCTCCACCTCGCTAGCGAGAATTGTCTGATGCAACTATCTGAGCTAGAAGAATAGAGAGAGAAAGCCTACCACAATTCAAGGGTCTATAAAGAGAGAACAAAACGATGGCATGATAAGAGAATCAAGCACAAGGAGTTTAAGCCTGGAGATAAGGTTCTACTATTCAATTCAAGAGTTAAGCTCTTTGGGCATGGTAAGCTACGAAGTAAGTGGGATGGACCATACAAGGTTATTGACACTTCAACTCATGCAGCCATTACCATCCAAGACGACATAGGTAACACTTTTAAGGTAAATGGTCAACGCTTGAAAATCTATCTCGAGCCACAAAACAACCTGGTAGAGGAACTTGATGTGATTGAGTTCATAGAATTCTCACATTAAGCTCTCATAAGCTCTAGACAATTACCTAACCCTTAACATGCTCCACGAGTTTTGTTGTCTATTTGGGTTGTGCAGGATTTTGAGGCTTAAGACGAGTGAAACCAAACATGCAGGCCACAAGAGTGAACGACTATGTCAACATCCAGCTTGGGGGAGGCACTCCCACGTGTATCTAGATAAGTATTACTTTTCTTTCTTGGTTTTATTTACTAGTATTCGGAAATAAATAAAAAATGCATAACCATGAAACCAAACAAAATTTTTCTTTTGAGTAATATACAATAGTTTTGTGTAATCCTAAGTTTTAAATACAATAAAAAGAAAGTTTGATCCAAGTCTAGGTAATTGACAAACATGATATGAGAAGGTCTCAGCTACTATTTAACTTGTTCCAAGTTTTGCTAGAGTTCTGGAGATTTTATCTTTTGGAAATATATAAAAAAAATGAGATCCTATTTGATATAATAGAGTCTTATAAGATATAAATATTAAAACCACGGGCACTTGCTTTGTTCAAGCCATTGTTAATTCTTGTAGTTTTGGTTGAGAGAATTATCATGCTCCAAAGATCAAGATCTTTTTGTTTCAAAAATATAAAAGATTCACTCTTCCGAAGTATTATTGCGTTAGAGGCATGTGACTATGCAAAAATTTGATTCGAAAAAAAAGAGTGGGATGAGAGGTAAAAATGGACAAGTGTCCGAAGTAGAATTAGAGGTACGAAGATACCCACCTGAGTGAAAAAAAAATGGACACGTGTCCGATTGTAGAATTAGGGGTACTTGTTGCCCACTTGAAAAAAAGAGAGAGAGACTGAAAAAATAAAGGAAAAAAATGATAGCCCATGGTCCCTCTAATAAGCAATATGCGAGTAAGAGATGACAAACTTTTCAAAAAGGTCAAAGGTCTTGATCTAGGAGTATGACATTCCTCTCCCTTGCTCCGAGCATTGACATAGCAAAATGCAAAGTAAGTATGCTAAAACTTTAAAAGCTCTATTTATATATCTTTTGAGAAGAAGGCAAATGCCTCAGTTTTATTTTGAAAACTTACAAAAACTCTAGAACAAAGGTAAGACATAAGAACTTGAGACATAGTGCTTGACTTGATCGTTCTGTTTTTCAATCACTTAAGACCTTAGTGATAACTTAAAAACCCTGTAGTAAGAGGCATAAAAGTAACCCCTGTTTTCTTGCTGATTTTAGCTTTGCTCAGGGACGAGCAAAGGTTAAGCTTGGGGGAGCTTGTTGACGGTCCTTAATGCTCACATTTAATCGTCAACTAATCATGGAAAAGGACCGATATGCAACCAACATCCAAAATTAGGGTTTCATCTAACAGAATTCCACGAGTTTTGGTGTTTGTCTATTTCTGCAGGGGGGTTATCAGGAAATACGGAGGAAAGGCCCACATGTCGGGTTTACATAGAGATATTAACGTGTCGCGCAATTTTCTATCATCTAGAAGACTCCAGAAGCCACGGGAACGAACGGGAGGCCGAGCGGGCCCGGGGGCAGGGCGCCCGCCCTCCTCTGCTGGCCAATCAGCACGAGTCTCGCGGATTATGCTCCACCGACCTAATGGATCAAGGATAACCGTTCAATCCATGTCGGTTTGATCCGACGGCCCAGATTCATTTGAAAAGACTATATAAGCAAGGCCCCCTGGCCAGTGGAGAACATACCTCTTCTACAGAATCACTTAGGGTTTCAATTATTCATCCAAGTAGAGAGGATCCCTCTAGTTCATCTAGTTCTAGTTCTAGTTCATCTTGTTCTAGTTCTAGTTGTAATCTAGAAAATAGGGAGAGAGAAGAAGAGAGCGGAGAAAGAGCCGGATCTGTCGGATCCTCCTCAACATTATACTTTTGCTGCAACTGGTTCATTCTTCATCGTTCTCCAAGTTCTTCAATTCATAATTGCTGAGTTCTTTAATTACTTTTATTTACATTCAAGTTATTTATTGGATTCCCGCTTGCATCAAGTGCTCTAGTCTTTATAACGCTAGAGTAGTAATTAATAGATTAGACATGGTGTTTAGACTTGCAATTACCTAGAATTGCACCCAATCCTGCGGATTGTTGTGGTAGCCCTAGGGTAGTGACAGCCCTAACGGTCGACGTATCCCACCTCGTTCGGATCGGTGTTTGTAGGACCGTAGTCAGAGCTTCCTAGCTCCCTTCTCATCTCTTTCTGTGGTTAGTGTTCTGATATCCCGAAATAAATAATCTTTGAAGTAATTCTTAATTATTAGATCAACTAGAGAACTCTCAGGAAACTTCCTCTCTTCGCACCAAAAATAATTATATAGTTATTCTTAGGTGATCTTGGATCTTAATTAGTACACTCACGTTTCCTGTGGAAAATCGATACTCTAGAATACTCCCGGGTGAAAGCTACATCGGTATCCGTGCGCTTGCGGATTTTTCTGTACCCAACACTATGATCGGAGGTCTGAGAAAGACAAGCAAAAGTATGTCCACAAACTGGTGGTGAGGCGAGACTTCCCGGTACTTACTCCGCCTGCCTCTAGTTCTACTACTACTGATGGTTGTCTTGTAGGGATACTACTACCAGTCATAATTCTCATGTGTTACCTTCATCATGCATGCAGTGCGCTAAGCAACCTGGAGGCTCAGTTCTGTGTGGGTACTATGCTTGTGAGTACCTCAGGGCTTGCGGGAATTTCAACAATAGCTGGAGGCAGCTGCAGAAATCCCAAAGTTGGTGGGAAAACGAAACAATTGATCGAAGGAACATCACACAAACAGTAGCTGACATTTGTAAGTTTGTCACGGATCAATGTTGTCATGTTGACGGACAGTTCTTTTATACCGGGAGCAAGCTAGTGACAGAAGAGAGGTTCGAGAAGCTACGCAACTGGAGAACCAGCGGTTTAGATATGAACGACTATAGGTTGCCGGATATTTTTGAGTGAACATTATTTTAGATGTGCTTTTTATGAACATTATGTACATTGATGTAATATGAACATAGTTTGTGACATATATGGACTGTGGAATGATAAAGATGACATATATGGATGTAATATATGTGCTTATCCTTATGTCTTTTGCTGTGTATATGTTTCAATGTAGCAAATTTCGGATTCAATGTGGTCATCCTTTATACATATGTATTTTGCTTTGTATATGTTTTCAACCTAACAAATTTTGGATTCAAATTTTAAAATAAACTGAAATGAGGTTTATAACGGCCTCTGTTAATTAATTAGTAAAGACGGGCATTTTAAAAAAAACCGTCTCAGTTAAAATGTTAACGGAAGCGGTTGCTTTATAACGGCCGCCTCCGTTAAAGCAATTAACCAAAGCGTTTTTTTAACAGCGGCCGCCTCAGTTAACATATTAACCGTGGCGGTTGGACAACCGCCACGGTTAAGGCAACAATTAACTGTGGCCTTTCATCCGTGACGGTTGCATTGCCCGCCACGGTTAACCTATTTTAACTGCCACGGTTAAATATTTCAGTAGTAGTGGTAAATAGATTTATAGAGGTGATTGTTATTTTGAGCTGCCTCTGGAAATAAATTTATGGAGTCTAGTTACCAACCACTGGCTCGGGTTTCCAGCCGTCTCTACAAATCACTGATATAGCATGCTTGATACTTTAGTATATCAAACTCCAGACATTCGATTGGCATGATTTCACTTGGTTAGTTCAAGAATTTCATCTAATTTAATAGTTTGTGTCGAGATTATTTTTACTAGAGGCGCACAGTATTCTGTTCAGAACTTCAAATGGGGTTTAAATAGATTTTGTACTTTGGTGGAAGTGTTAAAGTTTGTTTTTGGCTTCAGCAATCATTTACCTTCCTCTTTTAAATCGATCATACGATTTAAATGGTAGGTCAGGCTTCATCGTTAGCTGGATCCAACTAATCATAGTGATGCAGGCATACAGATGTGGACACTCTTAGAGACGCCTCTGCAAAGCACACTGCTTTCCCCTTCGAGGTTTTGTTTTCTTTGTGTGCATGTGTGATTTGTGCATTGTGGCCTTGTTTAGTTTCCAAAAAATTTTGTAAAATTTTTCAGATTCTCCGTCACATCAAATCTTTTAGATGCTTACATGGAGTATTAAATATAGACGAAAATAAAAACTAATTACACAGTTTGGTCGGAATTGATGAGACGAATCTTTTGAGTATAGTTAGTTTATAATTAGATGATATTTGTCAAATACAAACGAAAATACTATTATTCTTATTTTGTAAAATTTTTTGGAACTAAGGCAGAGGTTGTATTCTTCGGCCACGGCTGGGCCATCATCGTGACCTGGCGTCAACTGTACACATTTGCGCACACACAACACGTGGATACGACGGGAATTATTGATGTGCTGGCGTCAACTAGATTCAGGCCTTGTTTAGTTCTCAAAAGTGAAAACTTTTTGGAACTGTAGCACTTTCGTTTGTTTATGACAAATATTATCCAATAATGGAATATCTAGGATCAAAAGATTCGTCTCGTGATTTCCAGATAAACTGTGTAATTAGTTTTTGTTTTCGTCTATATTTAATGTTTCATGCATTTGCCACAAGATTCGATGTGACGGAGAATTTTGAAAACTTTTTAGTTTTCAGGGTGAACTAAACAAGGCCTCAGTGTACCCACGTGCCAAGACAAATAGTGATGGGACTGTGGTGCCTGCGGGCCAGGTACGGACATACGGTGCTGCAAGTGGCAATGACTTTGTACAGGAACCTGTGAATCTAAACTGTTGTATTGCATATTTAACACTCCAATTTCATCTAACGCCTTGTTTAGTGCACCCAAAAACCAATTTTTTTCAAGATTCCCCATCACATCGAATCTTACGGTATATGCATGAAGTATTAAATATAGACGAAAATAAAAACTAATTGCACAGTTTACTTGGAAATCACGAGATGAATCTTTTAAGCCTAGTTCCTTCATGATTAGATAATATTTGTCAAATAAAAACAAAAGTACTACAGTTCCGAAAACTAAAACAAGACCTTAATAGAAGAATCTAAACTGCAAAATTATATATTCCATCGAGTACCAAGGGAGTTGAGGCTCCACACCAGTACTCTTACCATCATAGTACTTAGTGAAATCATTTAGTGATTAGAGTAGCTGTTTTGAGAAGTGCTTAGGCTAGTTAGACTACCGCTAAAAGCGCTTGCTCTAAATTTAGGTCTAGTGTTAGTGAGGTATGTATGCCTCTTACTCATTCATTGTGGGCGAGCGCATCATTGTTGTACTCAAAGGGGCTTAGGCCTTGTTTAGTTCCAAAAATTTTTAGGAAAACGACACTGTAACACTTTCGTTTTTATTTGACAAACATTGTCCAATTATGGAGTAACTAGGCTTAAAAGATTTGTCTCGTGATTTACAGACAAACGTGTAATTAGTTTTTATTTTTCATCTATATTTAATGCTCTATGCATGTGCCGCAAGATTCGATGTGACGGGAAATCTTGAAAAGTTTTAGGTTTTTGGGGTGAACTAAACAATGCCTTAGTCCTACGAGATCACACTAACAACGTATTTGGTGGCGAAAGGGCCTCTAGCCTAGTGGTTAGAGCACCTGAGTAGCATCCAGCAGGCATGGGTTTGACTCCCTATGGGAGTGACTTTAAACAGGTATACACTAAAAAATTTAAAAAATAGGCTAGGGTTTCCCTGCTGACTTTGGTCAAAAACAATGTATGTAGTGTGGCTACCACCGGTGTATCAGAGGGGACAAAACCCGTGGCATTTCCACCGGAAGCTCGATAGCGAAGATGGTGGAGAGTGGTCTAGGTACTTGCATGTGAGGAAGGCCCAATTGCTATCCATAGAGTCACCCGACTAGGAGGTTGGCCCTTATGAGGTGCTCCCGTGGTGACTAAAAGGAAGGTGTGAGCTTCTCGATACCTTGGTAAAAAACTAGAGCTATTAAATGGATTTTGCATCTCTATCCCATTTAAGCTTAAACATTTGATTTGTGTACGTAGATTGTGTGCTTATTTTTTCTAGTTTAATTTGGTAGGCTATTTGATAGGATTCTAACTTAGGTTACATAACTCTTTTGCGGTAGAATTTTACAAAGCATAATTCAATCCTTTCCCTCTTAGCCCATCACGGTCCCTACAAAGACTTCGTGCTTACCATATTTTGAGCCTATTGGTAAACAGTAGTGGCAGGTACGTATATGTGATTGGATCTTTGGGGAAGTTAGTTCACCTAGAACTAGGAGAATTTCCCGCACGTTGCTACGAGTATAAAGGAGGAATGTAAATATGACCTCACTATAGTCTATCGAATCATCTATATATAGTTTTAGTAGTCGGCTTCTGAAAAGGAAGAGAGGAGGTCACGTAGAGAATAATTGCTAGCAGTATGCATGCATAGTCATGTGTATGTAGCTGCATTCACTACTAAAACTATTTGTGAGTGGGCACTTAATTGTATGCAGCAACAAAAGAAGTGGATGATGACGTGGCGCAAGGAGGTGCAAGAGAATTAGCTTAGTGGGGTTAGTGGGGTTTGTCTTTATAGGATATATAGATACCTTATAATTCATTTAGGAACAAATTTAAATGCTTTAATTAATACCTATATTTTTGGAGGGAATATGCAATAAGAGCCTATATAGGTTAGCTTAGGTTTTGAACAAAATATATATCATGCTAGAGAAAAGATAAACCCTAGAAATCTTGACAAGAGGTCTTAATGGAGCCTCCACGTTAATCCTCTTAAGATCCCACGGGAAAATGATGAGTCCTAAAAAATCTCTCAAAATTAGTAGCATCTAGACAATAATTCAATAGACTATAAACACCATTGATAATAATTCTCATACTATTCTATTTTCTAAATAGTTATCCACCTCTATGATTGTGTAAAATAACATAAAGTAACCCATGCTTCTGTACTTAAATTATCCATCTATATCATTAAGAAACATGATCTATAGTAAATCTAATTTTGCATCTAACTACCCACCTTCTACTAAAATAGATAATCTATGTGATCCCTCAAATTCTACCCTATTAATTCATCAAGTTTTTCTTTCCTAGATCCACTCTAGAAAACATCCCCCGCTGAGAAGCCCTTTCTTCATCCACCCCAAAAAATATACACATAAAAATAACATCTTCAAAATGAAGCATTCAGATTTAATTTGAACCTTCTCTCTCCTTACTCACTCAAATCCGACGATCACGATTTTGTGTATCGTCCTCCTCGTCACTCCCGTCTCTCACGCCGCGCCCAGATCCCTAAGCCCACGTCTTGCGGCCATGGTTCGATTCCTTGCTTGTCTTTCTTTTTTCCGTCTCTTTTTGCTTGAACGACCACGCCTAATTCGAAGCGTTTCCCAGCCACCGCCACACCTAATTCGATCATCGGTGGTGCGGGCCACCGTCGGGCAAGGCGAGGCCGTAGCTGAGGCGTGGCAGGGCGAGGACACGGCAAAGCCGATGAGGGGCACCTCTGCTAGGCGATGCTGCGCGGCCGGCCGACTACTTGCCCCCATTCGCGCACGTCGATTATCGCCATGGTCTTATGGGCGGCAGCAGATGTGGCCTTGCGGGCTGTGGTCCCTCGCATTCGTCGCGTCCGATGGAGACGCTTCGAGCTCTTCGCAGTAGTATGGGGCGGACGCGAGAGCTCCAAGGTGTCCTCAGCGCACTGCACGATGGTGGCATGTCATCGCTCATCGGCGCCCGCACTGCTGGACGATCGGGCATTAGCACCGGTCGGGAACGGCCTATTGCCCCAGTTCCCGAGCCGGTGCTGCACTTCCGGGACTAAAGGCCCACCCTTTAGTCCCGGTTCGGGGAACCGGGGCTAAAGCTCCCCCTTTAACACCGGTTGGTAATACCAACCGGTGTTAAAGGGTCCTGCCAGGGCTGCCACGTTGCAGGACCCTTTAACACCGGTTGGTATTACCAACCAGTGTTAAAGGGTTTCTTTTTTGTTTGGTTCACTTCTTCGGTTGTGTTTATTGTTTTTATATAATAATAATAGGTTTTTTAATACATGTTTTTGCTGATACAAAAATATATTTATATTACACGCATATTAAGCATATATAAATGAAAATTATAGGCTTAGCTTAATAATTAAGCTTTGCCTATAATAAAATGAATTGGTCACATCAAAAATTAAATAGATATGTAAAAAGCTTTATATATATAGTTTTATATGTACAAAATTTGTAACACATATATACATAGAGTTTTTTCTCCAAATGTCTACAAATGATACAAATGATCATCATTGTTTGGAATAAGAGTTTCGTTGTCGTTGAAGTGAAACTCGCCGTTTGGATTGATCACTTGCTCGCGGAGAAATCCTGCTATCGTCTCTTGGATAGCTTTGATTCGGTCTTTTTGTATGACCTTTTCTCTCAACCATTCCGTCTTTAATTTGAAATAAATAAAAAAGGTATTTGTTATCTAAGTTATTCAATATAATTCAGGAGATAATGAAAAGAGACATGTAACGTACTCTGAGCGTCTCTGTGGGTGTTTGATTGACTTGTGCCATCATGAATTTGCACACGTAATATGCACATAGATTGTTTCCCTCTTCTTGTCTTAAACACCACTGTACGATATATATATATAAAATATTCACGACCACGACAATAAGAAGACTAAAAGTTAGCGAAAGTTTGCTAGCTAGTAGAACTTACTTGTGGATGTATTATGTTAAGCGGCGCTTTACATCCACTGAGATGTTCACGGTCAATGAATCTTTCCCAAACCCTACACAGAGCCATTGTGGATCGTGAACTAATAATTACAGAGTCATATTATGATATTCTTCTAGCTGAGATCGACATTACGTACCTTTGAATAATGTTTACCATTTGTTGATAATTTTCTTGTGGTTTTCTCATTGAGTCAAAGATTATCAATCGGTTCTTGGGAATTTCAATGACCATGAGTATCCAGTGAAAGCTGTTTACACACATATATATAGTCAGGCCTATATATAACTATATAAAACTTGTCTCTAGTAATAATTATTAAAATAAAATATGCATGCACTTAATAACTATATAACTCACTCGAAGTTGAAGGGGAAGAGTATTTTTTGTTTTTCTTTTTGGTTCACAAAGAACCTCATAAGATTGGTGCTGACTTCTGTCTCATGAGCTGCTGTCCACACTACCTGCGGAGCTTTGAAAACAATATAAGGGTCAACAAACCCAATATTATTGTCATTTCTGATTCTGAGCTCTCATTTGGTGCCTGCATATATACATACAAATCCTAAGTGTGTAAGATTATATACATGTAATTAAAGAAGTTAGAAGTATAATAAAAAGAAAAAAATACTTACAGACAAAAGCAGCTGACAAGAGATTTGTCGAGAGCGTCGAGGTGACACAATTGGTGCAATTCATCGAACTGCACGTATATGAGGTCATCTCATCGGAAGTAGTGATGTTGTCTAATACGAACAGAAATCCAATTCTCTCCTCTTTTAGACGCCTCAATGCACCATTTGTTTATTGCAAATATTTGTGTGCCGAGCTCGTGTAAACGCGGAAGGTCGAATAGACTCCTGCCCGGTTCATATCTTACCCTCCATTGATCAACTACCTCGGCTTTTTCAAATGTTTAGTATCCAAGAATGGCGGCAATTTCTTCCATATTTAAACCGCTCTGTCCAAAGTAACGCTCAAGCGAGTCTAGCTCAGACAACGCTAAGGATTTCTTTGGCATCAAGTCTTGATTTGAGCCGTATTGATTTGGCACAATCAAAGGGGCACCGGTTTTGATACTTCTCCGAGCTGTGGGACCCCCTTTCCTACTCTCTTCTTAGTCTGTGAAGACTTGACTAGAGACCGCTCATAGTCCGAAAGTGCTGGCTTTTTCTGAGCTTCGCGTTGCTTCTTTTGCTGGTCCGCCACCTTCTGTCTCAGTTCCGATAGCTTTACATAAAAGTACGGCTTTTCTGGGTTTAGCCGTTTCTTTCTATCCTCCTTCGATTTATCAAAAAATTGTTTCACCTCAGCTTTGGATGCAGCAATTACCTCCTCTTCACTCTTTTCGTAAGGTAATTTTTCTGGCGTCTTAGCTCTCTTTGCTGAGGCAGCCTTCTTTGGAGATGGGACCGATGACTTCGGTCATTCTTGGGCGGACCGCTTATGACTACCTCACTTTGGAGGCGAGGGGACCGACCGTGCACTCTTTGGAGAGGGCGGTGCAGGCGATGGAGGTGGTGGGGCCGATCTTTTCAGCGTTGGAGAACGTGGTGGAGGAGTTGGAGACCTCGGTGGAGGAGGTGGAGACCATGGTGGAGGCGGTGGCGGGGTCGGTGTGGCCGCCGCAGGTGTTGGAGGAGATCCAGTATTGTCACCGCCCATAGCACTATGATGCGCTAGGGAGAGAACTGGACTTAGGTTGGAGGAGTCCCTGCAAAGAAAACAATTACAAGTTTTGTGAGCAAACTTTTTCTTAATTTCAATACATAATAAATAATATAAGAAGTAAAATCACACACAAACCTATATTGAGGAATAATTATGAAGCGCTTGCGCCAATAAATAAATGTCTTCTCAGCTTCACCTAATGTCTTCTCTCCGTCTCCCGCTTCTATGTCTAGAGGCACATTGCCACAACCTTTCTCAACCCTATCAACCGAGACGCTAGCATATCCACCAGGTACTGATCGATTATGGATTCTTGGAGTTCTCGTTCGGTCGATACGGTTGACAACAGCGATAGCCACCTCTTTTGTTGCATTCCCATTTGGTACATGCAGCTCACAGGTAGTAAAAGCCTCTGTGACATCATCCACGGGGAAGTGTAGCTTCGTGTCATCCTGAATGGTTGGTACTTCCGTGGATGCGTAGCTGCTTTTCAACTGGCCTGGGGGGCTAACGTTGACCTCAGGCTGTGATGTACCTTGCCCTTTCGTCATTTGACTAAGTGCTGCTTGCACTTGCCTTTGAATCTCCGCCTGCATCCATTCTTCACAAGCTTTCTCGCGCTCTTCTGACTGCAAAACAAAAGCTTCCAGGCGGCGGATCCGCTCTGCCTCCTCATCCTTCTTTCTCTGGCGGCTTCTGTAGGTATCTTGATCGGCTTGGAATGATTGCAGCCACGGAACTGCCCCATAGCCTCTCGTACGCCCACCGTGCTCAGGATTTTCAAGCGCATAGGTCAGTTCATCCTTCTCCCTGTTAGGCCTGAACTCACCAGACTGAACCACCTCTCGTGTATGGACTAGTCTCTCTGCTGCTCTAGAGATTTCTTGGCCCCAAACTAGCACCCCGGTGTCTGGGTCCACGTTTCCCCCATGACCGTAGAACCAATGCTTGGAGCGCTCGCTCCAATTCTTTGCTATTGTCTCGGGTGTGACCCCCTAGCAAGCATCTCCTGTTCTATTCGGTCCCACTTGGGAACAGCACTCTTATAACCACCTGATCCCATATGATGGTGGTATGTCTTTTTACTTGCATTCTCTTTGTTTCTAATGGCTCGTTCCTCGCCCTCTTCTGATGTTTTGTACTGCACAAAGTCATCCCAGAAGGCCCTCAGCTTTACATATTGCTTGAGGTTGAAATTTGGAGTCTCGTTTTTCTTGACATATTTATTGTACAAAGTCTTCTTCCAATTCTGAAAGAGTACTGCCATCTTCTTCATAGTCCAGTCATAAATTAGCACCTTCAACTCTTCATCGTTGGTGTCGAAGGTGAAAACATCTGTGACGGCTTTCCAAACTAACTCCTTGTCACGATCAGAGACAAAACTGATCTTAGGAGCACCTCGCTTCTCTCTCCATTCACGAGCACTGATCGGTATTTGATCTCTCACAAGATATCCACAGTGACTAACATATTTATTTGCATGCTCACCAAGTGGTCTACCTGTAGCTATCTCAAACTCAGAGATTACATAGCGGCCCTCCAACGGCTTCTTTGGCCCTCGTGGAGGTACGCTTCTCCCCGTAGAGGTCGATCCAGAAGGCTACACGTAGATATAGAAACAAAAATACTAAATTAATAACCAAGTAAGTCTAAAACCTAATGTAAGAGATGCATTAATTATATATGTTTATATTTACATACCTCGCCAGTATTTTCTTCTTGTTGCACGACAAGTTGTTGCTCAGGCGCTATTCCCTCTTGTTGCTCAGGGGCATTGCCCTCTTGTTGCTCAGTAGGATTGCCTTGCATGATCTCGTGGTAATCAATAAAGTACTGACTACCGTCGTCGATCATATTTCGAATGGCATCTTCCATATAATCAGGATCATCATGAGGACGGTCAGCCATTTCTATGTCTGCAACCATACATATATATATATTCTATATAAGATAAGAAATACACTAGAATAATATACTACAAAACCCTACTAGAATAAATTTGGTGGGTAAACACTACTAGAATATATATTAGAGACTTATATACTACTACTAGTACTACTACAAATGAAAGTGTTGGAGTGCTCTAAACATAATACTAGAATCTTTTAAGCCAAGTAATACACTAGAATAATATACTAAAAACAATACTAGAATAATATAGTACAAAAAATAACATATACAAAACCCTACTAGAATAAATTTGGTGGGTAAACACTACTAGAATATATTTTAGAGACTTATATACTACTAGTAGTACTAATACAAATGAAAGTGTTGGAGTGCTCTAAAAATAATACCAGAATCTTTTAAGCCAAGTAATACACTAGAATAATAAACTAAAAAACAATACTAGAATAATATAGTACAAAACAATAATATATACAAAACACTACTAGAATAAATTTGGTGGGTAAACACTACTAGAATATATTAAGCCAAGTAATAGACTAGAATAATATACTAAAAAGTAATACTAGAATAATATATATATACTAGAATAATATATACTAGAATAATATACTACAATTCAAATATACTAAAATAATATATACAAAACACTACAATTCATAATATACTAGAATAATATACTAAAAAGTAATACTAGAGATCGAGTAATATACTACCATGCATTATTTTTTAGTGTATATATATACTTAAATATATATACAATTCATAACAATTCAAAACACTACAATTCATAATATACTAGCATGCATTATTATATATATATATACTTAAATATATATACAATTTAAAACACTACAATTCATAATATACATGTATTATATATATATATATCATTCATTTATTTTTGTAGTATACTTAATATATTATAATTCATAACAATTCAGTGTGGTCCGGATCAGTGGTGTGGTCAGCAGCGGCGCTGGTGGAGATGGTGGCCGCGGCCGCGGCGCTGGAGACGGCGGCGCTGGAGACGAGGTCGCGGGCAGATGAACGGCCGGCGGCGCTGGAGACGAGGGCTGCTCGACGAAGACGAAGATGAACTGCCGGATCCAGGGCTCCTGCGCACATATATAGGGGCGGACCCTTAGCACCGGTTCCCACTAGGAGCCGGTTCTAAAGGCCCTGTTTTTTAGTTTAGGGTTTTTAAAGTGTTTATATATACAGATTATATTATAAATTGTATAGTAAATTAAATACTTTGTATAATATTTTTTAAACAGTGACATATATTGTAACTTTTTTTAATGTACACATGAAAATTTTTAACCTTAAATATCTTGGTGTATTTTTATAATTTGCAATAATTTTGTAAGAAATGTATAGTATTTTGTTAATGCAAAAATATATTATTCCAATAAATTTACAAAAATTATATCCAATCAACTGGAAATCTATTTTCACATCATATTGACGTTAAACTTTTTTATTTTTGTTATTTAGTTTGTCATTTGACCAAGTTTGACCAAAACTCGTCTTGGATTTTAAAGAAATGTGCTTAGGATTGGCTCAAAAATATCCAAATGGAAAAATGGACAATATATAAAATGTAGATCTTGATGATCTCTAACAACTTTATATTCAAAATTATTTCATTTGAAGTCATCAAATGGGCCATTTGATCAAGTTTGACCAAAGTCAAAGCATTGGTTTTCACAAAAACACCCTTTGACCGAACTCTATATGGTCCCAAATGGAAAAGTCATTAATACAAAGTTTGGTACACTCATCAAGTTCTACATTTTGTCTAATGGTCAACTTTTCATTTGGAAAAGTTTGAACCACTGAATTTTGAATTTTCACAGAATTCATAGCCACACAGCGGTTTCGGAACCTTAGATGGTTTCGAATGGAAAAGTCATGAATACCAATATTGTTCCACTCATCAAAATCTACATTTCATATATAGACCATTTTTGCATTTGAGAAAGTTTTGGGAAGGTGTAGTTGAAAATCCACAATTGACACATATAGTTTCATATAGTTTGTGTGAGATTCAAGATTTGGTGGGTATTGTTAACTTAAAATTTCTCAAATGGAAAAGTTGTGTATATAAAAAGTTTAGATCTTGATGATATCTAACAACTTGGTATTCAAAAGTTTTTCATTTTAAGTAATTTAGTTTGTCATTTGACCAAGTTTGACCAAAACTCGTCTTGGATTTTAAAGAAATGTGCTTAGGATTGGCTCAAAAATATCCAAATGGAAAAATAGACAATATATAAAATGTAGATCTTGATGATCTCTAACAACTTTATATTCAAAATTATTTCATTTGAAGTCATCAAATAGGCCATTTGATCAAGTTTGACCAAAGTCAAAGCATTGGTTTTTACAAAAACACCATTTGACCGAACTCTATATGGTCCCAAATGGAAAAGTCATTAATACAAAGGTTGTTACAATCATCAAGTTCTACATTTTGTCTAATGGTCAACTTTCCATTTGGAAAAGTTTGAACCACTGAATTTTGAATTTTCAGAGAATTCATATCCACGCAACGGTTTCGGAACCCTAGATGCTCTCAAATGGAAAAGTCATGAATACCAATATTAAACATGACTTTATAGTTTGTTACACTCATCAAAATTCACAATTCTCAAATATAGTTTCATACAAAGTTTGTTACAACACATACATGACTTTATGTTAAGCCGACACAACAGTGAACTTCTTCTTGACGTATGACCCTTGGTTATGATCCTGCCGTAACCATGGAGTATCCTCATTATTTAATAGAATGCTTGGGTCTTTGTTGACTATGAAGGGCGCAATTCGATCATCCCTTTCGTAATCGCCTGACATGTCTGACTTGTCCTCAATTCCGACAATGTTTCTTTTCCCAGAAAAGACAATGTGGCGCTTTGGCTCATTGATGATTGAGTGGTCATCATTTTTTTCTCTCTTTGGTTTCGTAGACATATCATTGACATAGAACACCTGACTCACGTCTGCAGCAAGGACGAATGGTTCGTCTTTGAACCCACTATTGTTAAGGTCCACGGTTGTCATCCCATACTCCTTGTCGACTGTTACCCCACCTCCGGTCATCTTCACCCATTGGCACCGGAACAACGGAACTTTAAAATTAGCTGCATAGACTAGTTCCCATATGTCTTCTATGCGTCCATAATATGTTTGTCTGTTCCCATTTGGATCCGTGGCATCCACGCGTACACCACTATTTTGGTTGGTGCTCCTTTTATCTTGGCCAACTGTGTAAAATGTGTTACCATTTATCTCGTACCCTTTGTACGTGAGGACATGCCATGATGGTTGCCTGGCCAACAAATAAAGCTGCTCATCAAAGTTTTCATCACCTTGACATTTTTTGCGCAACCAATCGCCAAAAGTTTTCATGTGCTGACGCATTATCCAAGCTTCATTCTTCCCGGGCCACTGGGACCGTAGGAAATCTTTGTGTACCTCAACATATGGTTCCACCAATGAGGAGTTCTGGAGAACTGTGTAGTGTGCTTTATTGAAGTCATCGTCTCCCATACCAATATATGTTTTCTTCCCAAGTGTTCCCTTTCCGCCGAGTCTGCCCTCGTGTCGAGATTCAGGAATGCCAATTGGGTCAAGGTCTGGAATAAAGTCAACACAGAACTCTATGACCTCCTCTGTTCCGTAGCCCTTGGCAATGCTTCCTTCTGGCCGGGAACGACTATGGACATATTTGTTTAGGACACCCATGAATCTTTCGAAGGGGAACATGTTGTGTAGGAACACAGGACCGAGGATACGAATCTCTTTGATCAGATGAACTAGGAGGTGTGTCATGATATCGAAGAAGGATGGAGGGAACACCAAATCAAAGCTGATGAGACATTGAACGACATCATTTTGCAGAGTAGCTAGTTGCTCTGGATTGATTGCCTTCTGAGAAATTGCATTGAGGAATGCACATAGCTTTACGGTGGTTAGACGTACGTGTGGAGGTAAAATTCCTCTTAAACCCACCGGCAACAATTGCGTCATTAGAATGTGACAGTCATGGGACTTTAAGTTCAGGAATTTCTTCTCTGGCACATTAATTATTCCCTTGATATTGGAGGAGAATCCAGATGGGACCTTGATGCTGCTAAGACATTCAAACATGCTTTCCTTCTCTTCTTTGCTTAGAGTGTAGCTAGCAGGGCTTAAATAATGACGTCCATCATCTGTCTTTTCTAGATGCAGGTTCTTCAAGTCTTGTCGTGCTTGAAGTGAATCCTTAGACTTCCCGTAGACACCCATGAATCCGAGCAAGTTCACACAAAGATTCTTTGTCAGATGCATCACGTCGATCGCGTTGCGGACCTCTAGGACATTCCAGTAAGGTAGCTCCCAAAATATGGATTTCTTCTTCCACATGGGTACGTGTCCCTTAGCATCCTTGGGAATAGGTTCGCTGCCTCGTCCCTTTCCAAATACCACTTTTATACCCTTGACCATTTCAAGTACATCATCCCCGGTTCGATTGAGAGGTTTGGTCCGGTGGTCTGCCTTGCCTTTAAAATGCTTGCCTTTCTTTCGTACTGGGTGGTTCACAGGAAGAAACCGACGGTGGCCAAGGTACATGACCTTTCGACATTTTTTAAAAAATACACAGTCAAGGTTTTCATAACAATGTGTGCATGCATTATATCCCTTGTTTGACTGGCCTGAAAGATTACTCAGAGCTAGCCAATCATTGATTGTTACAAACAGCAATGCTCGCAGGTCAAAGTGCTCTTGTTTGTACTCATCTCACACGCGAACTCCAGGTTTGCTCCATAAAAGCTGAAGTTTCTCAACTAATGGCCTTAGGTAGACATCTATGTCATTGCCAGGTTGCTTCGGTCCTTGGATAAGCACCGGCATCATAATAAACTTCCGCTTCATGCATAGCCATGGAGGAAGGTTGTAGATACATAGAGTAACTGGCCAAGTGCTGTGACTACTGCTCTGCTCACCGAAAGGATTCATACCATCTGTACTTAAGGCGAACCACAAGTTTCTAGCATCATCTGCAAAATCTGGGAATTCTCTGTCTATCGCTCTCCACTGGGATCCATCGGCAGGGTGTCTCAGCATATTGTCTATCTTACGGTCTTCTTTATGCCACCGCAACAACTTTGCATTGTCCTTATTTCTGAACAGACGTTTTAATCGTGGTATTATAGGAGCATACCACATAACCTTGACAGGAATTTTCTTCCTATGACGTTCTTCACCCTCAACATCGCCAGGATCATCTCGCCTGATCTTATACCGTGATGCCTTACATACTGGACATGCATCCAAATTCTCGTATTCCTCCCCACGGTAGAGGATGCAGTCATTAGGACATGCGTGTATCTTCTGGATTTCTAATCCCAAAGGGCAGACAACCTGTTTTGCTTCATACATAGTGGTGGGCAATTCGTTTCCTTTCGGAAGCATCTTTTTTATGATCTTCAATAACTGCCCAAATGCCTTGTCAGATGTACCATTCTTTGCCTTCTATTGGTACCTAGCTTTTTTTGCCCCTCTTCAGTGGTGGGATATAGCAATTTCCTGTGGTCTTCTAGCATGCGCTTGAACTTGGCTTTCTCTTTATCACTTTCACATTCTCTTTGTGCATCACGGATGGCATCACCAAAAGCATCATCGCCCCGATCATCTTCTGCCACTACCTCTTCTTCATTATCTTACCCTATTGCAACATCATTGAAGCCACCGTACTGAGCAATAATATTGGCATGGTCCAATTCTTCTTCTTCTTCTTCTTCACCTTCATCCATTATAATCCCGCTTTCTCTATGTTTGGTCCAACAAATATAGTTTGGTACGAAACCAGGCTTTAATAAGTGCGAATGAAGAGTTCTTGAGTTAGAATATTCCGTCAAATTCTTGCACACGGCACATGGACAGCACATGAAACCATCCCTCTTATTTGTCTCGGCCACACTTAAAAAATAGTGCACGCCATTAATGAACTCTTCGGAGCGCCGATCGGCATTATACATCCAATTACGTGTTACCATCTGCATTAAATATAACATATATATTATGAAAACCATACACACATATAGTTTCTCATCTTATTGCACAACATGCCTAAGATACATAGTTGATTAATTCAGAAAAGCTTGACTACAACAAATACAATCGCAACTAGCACTAAAAAAACCAAAACTAAAATGCACTTAAGCAACATAATTAGTTCGCGTCCGATCCCAACTATAATAGATAGATCATTCGCTTGATCAACATCATTGAACTCCTTTCGTCGGCTCACTGCCTCACCACCTTCAACCTCAACCACCTGTGCAAAAGATTTCTTAATGTGTTCAATGTATTCTTCCTCCCAGTACCAACCTGTACATCCGCCGGTACCGTCCCACTGAAATTAAAAGAGAGAATCAAAAGTTTAATTAATATCATTTAAAAAAAATATGCACATATATAAGCAAATGTCTGGAAATAACTCACATTACGATCCGGATACTTGTAGAATATACGACCCTTGTTTACTCCCTCTTTCGACACTTTGTACTCCATCACAATCTTCTGCCCACACTTGCCACAAGTAATGAGAGGGAGTTCCGGCCGGTATCGCTTTTGAACCCGTTGAGAGACCGAAGACCCGGTCACGGTTGCCATCTACTATCCAAACTCAATTTTTAAACAATTATAAATTCCACATTTACTAATAAACATGTATGATTAAAGAAGAACCTAATAATATCCTTTATTTGTCTAGTTACTTCAACAAATCTTCTAAATTATACAATGGACATTATGTAGTAATAAAAATAAATCAAGTGATATTAACAAACCAATTAATTTGAACTATCCTACTTTCTAAAATCATAAAAAGATACTATAATTCATTCTTGCAAACTACATTAATACTAGGTCAACCATGAAATATGATATATATATATATATGGATACTAATTCATGTGAATGATTCAAAATAACAAAGTGGATTTGAGCTAAAAATGATGAGAACATCACAAGACAAAAACAACATGAAAAAGACAAGAAATGCTGAAGTTAGTCACCTCCAAGCACGAAGAGACGATGACGGAATCGAAGAAGATCAACGATGGGCGTCGGAAATAAAGAACAAATGAAGAACAAGCAAGAAGAAGCTACGAAAACAACAATGGCGCTCTCGGTTTCAAATAGGCAGAGGGGAGGAGGGGGCGGGCCTATAAACCGGAGCTTTAGCACCGGTTCAGGGCAAAAACCGGTGCCCGGTTGGTGTGCCAAACCGATGCTAAAGGGTTTGCCTCGGCCCGTGGCATTGACCGGTGCCAAAGGGGACCCTTTAACACCGGTTGGTAACACGAACCGGTGTTAAAGAGTCCCTGCCCGACAGCACCTGTCAGTAGCCGTTAGACAGGACCCTTTAGCACCGGTTCGTGTTACGAACCCGGGTTAAAGGGGTCTTTAACCTGAGCCAAAAAAACCCGAGGTTTTTGGCGATTTTGGACATCGACTAATGACTCATTCATTCTCTAGTAGTGTCGCGGCGGCTGCCGCAGCCCCGACACCCATGACCGCGTGCGCGACGAGATCGGACGCGGCCTGGCCCCCCTCCAGGTAGCATCACCTTGATCCAGTGTGCAGGCGAGCAACTACGACGACAAAGGTGTTCGAGAGTGCAAAGGACGATAAAGGTAGCAGCACCTGATGCGCACATCGCTTCGTCTGACCTCCGACCTCTTGAGCACTGAGCTCCAAGCTGCTCGCGGGGCGGACGCGCCGGACGTGGCGGACGCAGCCGGGGACCTGTACCACGCGGGAGTGATCGAGCTGGGACCTGGGACACTGTCCGCCTGGGATTCGTAAGCACGTGCATCCGGATCGTCATCAAGAACAACCGGGAACTTTCAAGACGCGAGTGTTATTTGTGCAATTTACAGTACATGGAAATCAGGACGCAATAGTGTTAATCGTGTGCAATTTAGTTTACCATCGCTCACTCATAACCTGGGGTGATGCAGCTCCTTCTGCTTGAAGCCTTGAAGAAGAGGAAAGTACTACCGACGACTGGGATTGCCATATATAATGGTGGTAATTCTGATTCGACTCCTGTCCACATACGTGAAACATGATGTTCTTGCTGTTACTGATAAACACATCTGCTTCTTTTTTCACTTTCTTTGCCATTGCAACAGCAAGGGAGCAAGGATACTTAGCAACTCATGGACAGGCTGAAGCGTAGCTTTCTGATCGATGACAACTGGTTTTGGCACGTCCACTTCTCAGTATAGTATGATGTTTTAGAGAACAGGCTCAATAGCCTTCTGGGTGGTAGCTTGTCTGACTGCATTTTATTTAGGAGCATGATGCATATGTACAGTCTGTTTATTTTCTGGATTCCAAATGTAAACCCAATGTTGCTGCTTGCTAAGACCATTAATTAATGAGAATTAACATTTTACTGTATCTGTGATAGAACCAATTTGTTAATAATGTATAAACAGAAGATTTGCAGCATTATTGCATTCCTTGATACCTGTTGTGCTTTGATTTCTTGGAAGTTTTGGTGTAGAAAACAAACTAAAGTTTGAGTTTTTCTTTTTATTCCTTTGTTATAAAAAAATTCATTTATGTAAGCATGTGCGGTCGCACTGTGTGTGCTTGTGATATTTTTTTGTTTTTAAGTTATATAACTTTATAAAAATATGTTCCATATAGTCAAATAGCTTTGGACTTAACTTGACCTGTTGCCTTAGCACAGGTACATGGAGCACTTGATAAAGAGGATCTGATTATGATAGGTGAGGGGAACAATGACATAGAGGAGCAGATTTTCATAACAAAAAAAAAACAGGTGCACTTATTTGCTATCCTGAATTTTCACTTGCTCCCATAAATATTTCCCTGCATATTTATTATGGAGGAGCAATATTCATTTTGATATGATTAAAATATTTGGTTAAACAAATTCTACTTTTTTTTATTTTACTGTAGTGTTAGCATAAGCTTTGGTTTATTTTAGTTTTATATTTTTTCTAGACGTCACGTAGCGTTAGCACGGGCAATATACTAGTTTGAACTAAACTACCATTTCTATCATTAGGAGGAAACTGAAATATCCCCTCACATCTAGGTCGAAATAATCAACATTTTCTATTTAAAAAATATCTAAATAACCATAAAAGCATACACATATTTCTAAATTTCCACTTCTACTAGTATATATATATATATATATATATAGAGAGAGAGAGAGAGATAGAGAGAGAGAGAGAGAATATTCAGTAGCTGCTACAAAATAAGTTATTTTGTAGCCACCTCCATTTACGATAATTTTTTATACTAATTTACGATAATATCAATATACATATTTACAATAGTTGGGTTACTATTACACATGGAGACATTTTACCATAATGTTAACATAGTAAGTAATATATATATATATATATATATATATATATATATATATATATATATATATAAGTTATTTTCTGCCCAAAAAGTGAAGAACCAGCATCACCCATCAGATTGCGCTACTAACACACGCGTCCAACATCCAGCAACGACGGCAGCTACCACCCCCGGTGGGCAGTTACCATCCGTTTCAGAAAATGCACTCTCTCTCTCTCTCTATATATATATATATATATATATATATATAGGAGGTCAAGTGATGATCATAGTACATGCAACCATACATATAGAGGTCCAAGATGTAGATTAGTCTCTAGCAGGCTTACATATAAGCATATACTAAGTCTTATATACTAACTGGTTATGGCTAAAGCTAAGAGATCAATAGATCATGACTTGGGCGCAAAAGTGGCATTCAACACTTCCATATGTTTTAGCCTACATGATAGTAGCCTAGTAGGTGTAAACAAAAGAACAGAACTACAACATTTGCATTTCTCGGACACTTGTTGCCACTCCAAAATACTTGAACACCAACTTCATGCACATATGGTTGCTACCACTCTAGAGAACATGTAACAACTCTCTGATCGATGCTCAAAAGGTTGCCCAATCCAAAATATTTGCAACACCACATAGCTTAAGTGCCTAACATGAAAAAGAAGGCAAAATATCAGTGAAATGTGCTCTGTATCATTAACTCTTTCTTTGTTATTAGGTGCAAATAGTGAAATAATATTACTGTATAGTGGACAAGTATGCTCTAAACTATTTAGTGATACAGACCCATTATATAATTCCAATCAATCCAGTTAGCAATGACGTGCCAACTGCAAGCAACAAGCTTAGGGTACCAACAACTTAAAAATTGGCAGCAAAGACAAATTTCAATGGAGCAAGAGCCGCTGCAACAACTTGATACTATTTCTATATAAAGTAGTTATAGCTTGAGTGTCTACTAAACTTGCTGAATCAGCACCTCAGTGGATACAGAAGATTATAAGGAACAACTCAAAAGCTTTCATGTTGCAACAATAAACACCATTTCTAGTAATTCCATTCCAAATAAATAAGTTCGAGACTCAGCATATATGGTATTTTGAAAGAAAAAAAATATTATGGTACATATAGTTATAGTTAAGCAAAAAAAACTAGAAACATTCAACAGTAGACTATATCACCAGATTGGACCATTAAATTTCAACAGTAGACTGGCAGCACGCAGTTGGAAGGTTTCACACTTTAAAGCATCATATGTTTTTACACCAACAACAAACATTTCTACCATATCATCCACCAGCGGCTCAAGAAAGACATCCATATAACCACAAGGTACAATAGGTCCAGGGATCAACAAGGATAGAATGAAATTTGATTGCTTCATACACTTCCAAGGGGGAAAGTTGTATGAGATCAGAATAACAGGGCAAATACTATAAGTTGATTTCATGGTCCTAAAAGGATTAAAGTCGTCACTAGCTATAGCTAGTCTAAGATTTTGACCCTCTGAGAAAAAAACTAGATGCTTAGAGTCAAAATCTTTCCAGAAAGGAGCATCAGCAAGATGCCTCGGCACACCATCATTTGTTTGTCCTTCATCATCCCACCTTGTGTCACTTGTTATTTTTGAGCACACAAAGTACCATTGCAGCCTTTTCTTTATAGGAAAGTAACATAGAACTTTCCTAGGAACCCTATACACACATTTTCCCCTAGGACTACTCTTTTATGATTTCCATCTTGACGTTTTACATGTTGGACAAACATTTTAGGTCACATGGTCTTGCCAAAACTGTATGCAGTCATTCTCACATGCATGAATTTTGGCATACCCAAGTCCTACACCTTTTGCCTTGTTTTAAGTTGCATTGAAGTTTTTAGGAATTGATGACTCTTCAGGTAAGACATCCTTAAATAACTCCAGTAGCATGTCAAAGCTTTTGTTATTCTATCACCGAACAAACTTGATATGGAGTAACCTTACAATGAAATGTAGCTTTGAGAACTTGGAACCTGGATATAGTTCCATGCTAGCATCTTCTACCATTTTGTAAAAAGCCTCCACATCCTCATCTTGTTGCTTAGTGTTGTTTTCTTCTAAATCCCCCTCGACATCTAAACCCATTGCTATGTCTTCAAGTGAATCAGAAATATCATCCTCTTCATTTGGGTCCCCTACTTCTACCATTTCATGTTGTCTACTATTTGTGGAAAAACTAGAACTAGGTTCACCATGATTCACCCATGTTATATATCCTTTCATAAGTCCCTCACATATCAAGTGCTCAAGTACAATACTACGGACCCTCCAACAAGAGTTCTTGCATGCCTTGCAGGGACATAAAATCTGATTTCCTTTTGCAGAATTACAAAAGGCAAACTCTAAAAACATATCCACTCCTTCTCTATACACAAGTTTTTGCATACACATGATTTTCAAGATATCAGACCAAACACCCTATGCACGCAGATTCTAGTATATGGTTATATATTTATAATGTACCTAGGCTGATCCATCCACGTTTTATCTATGATGCACCTTTTACAAACTGAAGTGTCAATTAGTGAAACATATACACAACAGTTCTCATTTCAGATTGGATTGTTCAACAAGAAAATATAAAAATCTTAACAAACAATTGGCCAAATCAAATTAATTTCACCATAATGCTAAAAAAATGATCTCACCATAGGACATCAACATGAACTATAGGGGAAATTTAGTCCAGTTTTAAGAAACATAAATCATCACATCACAGAACACATAACCTGCAATTCTATGCCAAATGAAGAAACAGAGTTCATAAGAAAAGGAGAGCATATCAATAAAGCAATGACAGTAGAAGAGCAGATGAAGACTAGAAGGCCAACTTGCTCGTGCTCCCTATAGATAATATTGCCAACACTATTTAATCACAAGGCAATACAAATAAGTCAAAAACCTAAGCAAAAGCAAACTTACTTCGAAGCTATAGGTGGTGATGACTTGGGTAGAAAGAACAATCGAAGACTTGAATCCTTTAGTGCTTCCTTATTGGATATTTTGCAACATGCACAAGAAAGAATGAAATACTCAGAACTGATATATTGCAGCAAGGAGACTAACTTATACTTCCATTGCAGCTTAAAGTTCAATTGATTCCTTCTCTCAAACTTTTTATATATAGAATAAACACAACATGTTTTTTTCGCATAAAGGACCAAAGTAAAGTGACTATGAACTCGCATCAGTGTGAACTTTGCCATCATACTAAAAAAAAGTTGCAGACACAACATAAAAGAATATACATGCAAGCTAATGGATTGTGTGGTGTGCAAGATCTTGAATCCAGCCGGTTCCTCTGCAAAATCAATTAAGGCATTAAACATCATATTCACATCTAAATCAAGCTAAATACATTCCTTCTCAAGAAAGGGGAAGAGATGGTGGATCTGGACTGAATGCAAATTAGCAACAGGAGTAACCCAAATCTTGAATGTCTTAGCCTTTCTCACCTTGGTGTACTTTCTGCAACCAAGAAAAAAAGACAGTAAGTTGTGTGCCAAAACCCTAGAACACAGGAGAATGGGGATGAGAGGAAGGGGAAGTGGAGATGAGGCACCTGGATTCGGAGGGTAATGGGGATGCAGTGACGGCACAACTCTTGCTGGCCAACGATGGGCTATGGCGATGGCGGGATTGGGGGCGGCAGGCTTGAGTGGCAAGGGGATTCAGACTGGGAGCAGCTCCTCCGGTGGATTCGGCGGTGGGGACAGCAGAGCTCCGGCTAGGGACTTCGGCAGGGGCGGTCAGGATGGGCGACCGTGGTGGGCGGAGTCCTCATGCGGCGGCCGCCGGCGCGCAGCTGGGCGATTTTTTTTCTGAGTCATGACTTCATGAGCGGAAGGAGTCCAGAGCCTAATGGGTAAGGGTCGCTGAGGCAGCCTCTTTTACTGGGCTCAACATTTAGCATTCTAGTTGCCGCACATGACTTGTTTTGGCACGCAGTTTCCTGCTTACCCGAATCGTTCTATTTTGGTTCCGTGTGTACCCCTTTGATGACATTTAGACTGTCATTTGGTTGGGCTACACACTACTACAAAAAAACTTAATCATGGCGGGCATTTTTCATTTACCGTGGCGGTTTTCGCAACCGCCACGGACATAAGGTCACGGTTAAAGACTTAACCGTGGCGGGCTACATAAGGCAACCACCACGGTAAATAAGCAATAACCGTGGCGGTTGCCTTACGCAGCCTGCCACGGTTAAGTCTTTAACCGTGGCGGTTGTCTTATGTTGCCCGCCTCTATTAAAGTTTTAATGGAGGCGGTTGTTTCTATTTGCCCGACTCTGTTAATGTTTGTTTCACATTTAAAAAAAATTATTATCAATTCGGATTCAAAACCTATTTCAAATTCAGATTTCAATGTTGCTAATGTTATTTTCTATGCAAAATTTTGATAATGTTAATAGCAGCAAATAGATGACATATATATATACATGCATGTTAATTTAAAACAACCAATATTAGTGATCACATCATTCTTTATAAACACATATCATTCACATCATTCGTGCATACATGGTTCTACATATCATCTAAGGAAGGCAACAAATAATCTTTCATTTGTAACCCTTTTTCCTTGTCGCTCCAGTTTCTGATTCTCTCAAACTTTGGATCTAGAGCTAAGTCACCTTCCTTATTGAAGAATGTCCGACCTTCATGTGCGGCCTCGGTGACAAACTTACATATATCTGCTACAGTTTGTTTGAACTGAGGGTCGACCTTCTCCTTTTCCCACCAACCTTGTGCTTTCTTAAGTTGTCGCCAACTACTGCTATATCTGCTACACGTCCTCAGATACTCACAAACATAGAATCCACATGAAACTGAGCCATAGGGTTGTTTGGCGCACTGCACGATACAACTAGTAGTGAGTATAGTATAGTATTGTAAAAGTAGTAGTAGTGTAGTAGTAGTGGTTGTAGTAGTAGTACATTATTAGTATTGCTACTTACCGGGAAATCACGCTTGATTTTTAGTTTTTTACCATTCTTGATCTTCGACTTTTCAGATCTCCGATCATAGCACTTAGGATCTTGAATCGGCAGTGAATAACCGTGGCGGGCGAAACCAACGCCCGCCTTGGAGGGCTTATGTGAAACGTTGTGCAAAATAAAATTTGTAGTAGTGACAATGACACAGTTTTGGTATAAAATCTTTCGCCGACACTTCTTAAGTCGGAAGGAGCAACGTCGACCCATTACGTGTTGGCTTACATTATCATTGTCGACAGTATATGGGATGTGGAAAATGTATACAATTGCCAACACATGATGTGTTGTCAAAATCCTTGTTTTCCCAGCACATGAGTGTAGGGAAAAGTAGGTCTTGGTATAGTGTGTTATTAGTGAGCTTGTTTATTTTATAACTCAAGTTCAAGACTTCCAATTCATGTGATTCCAGTTGAGTTACACTAGTAGAGAAATGACTTTTGGTTTGTACCTTTAGTCTCGGATGTGTTGGGGTATAGGGCTAATGTGAGCATTAGTCCTAGGTCTAAATTTTACGGGCACTAAAGGCCCTTTTTTCATAGTTGGTAACACCAACCTGGACTTAAAAACATCTTTTAGTCCTGCTTGGTGTTAACTAAAGGATGACCTTTTAGTCTTAATTGATGTCACCAACCGAGATTAAAGGTCTCTCACCTGGAAGTAAAGGTCTCCCATGGGAATTCAAAAGAAGAGCGCCTATGACTCTGTCACATGTGGTGTGGAGTATTGAGTTGATAAGGAAGCTTTGCCAGGGGCAAGGAATTTTGGGTTCGAATCTCACACACCACAAGAGAGGTCTCCATGATTTAAGTGAATTTTTAGGCTCATGGATAAACATTAGTCACAGTTGCGTGACCTGAGACCTAGTCCCAGTCTTTAATCCTGGATCCACAATCTGCATATGGGAAACCGAGACTAAAAGTCACTTCCCAACTGGGACTAAAGCCCACCTATGTACTAGTGTTAGTTCAGGAATTTTATATATTTTATTCTGAGAAAGTTTGAGGGAGATCAGAGTTAGGGTTTTAGTAAATATCAGTGCTATTCAAAGTTTAAAATAGCGGTAATTTTTTTAGCAGCTATGCAGCTATAACGGTGCTATAGCGGCGCTATGACAGATAGCATTTTTATAAAAATTATATGAAAATATGAGTAATTGATGAAAAAGATATGGTAAATATGAATTTTGATGAATAAAAATATATTTTCATAAGTCTAGGTAACATCACTAAATATCAATATGACATTACAGCATGGTTTATAAAAGCTTAATTGTCCAAAATACTAAATTAGTTATAAATAATAAATCATAATTTAGTCTAAGATGAAGTTTTGAGAGTCAGACTGAGAAAATTTGTCATAGCGGCGCTATAGCGCGTAATAGCGAAGAAAATTGTAATAGCAAATGCAACTTAGCAGCGCTACAATGTGTAATAGCGGTAAAAAATAGGATAGCGGAAAAAAATACAAATAGCTTAGTGGCAAGCCTGTCCAGCGGCTATAGCGCCGCTATGGCCCGCTATTTTTTTTGTTATGCCTAAATCATAAAATGAGGTGCAATTAGGTTTTATATATAGGTGAGAGTTTTGAATTTTCTTTTTACTTCCACGATAGATCCTACAATTCAATTCATATATATAACAAGATCATTTCATCAACATCGACCTTGTTATATGAATAATTTTGCGTTTTTATTTTGGTTGTTAGTGCATCATGCGATGGTTTGCATAGGTTCTTCTACATAAACTGAACTGGATTCGTGGTGGTAGACTATCGAGTTTCGTCCATAGATTAGTTGGTCCAAAGTATCGTCTGAGAAAGGACAGGGACGTTATTGAGCAATAATACACGTTCTCCACGTAGAGTTGCAAGAGAAATTTTAATTGTTTTTGCGGGACCAGATATTTATATACTCACCCCTATGAACGCACGCACACACCTTACTCCTATGAGCACCTCCGAAGAACCAAGTGCTACGAACACATGCACACACACTATACCTCTATGAGCACCTCCGAAGAACCGGGTTGGACCATTAAATCTCGAGATTAACAAAGTCACCACATGTGCCTCGTTGTCGACAGACACGTCGCCAACACTGAAAGTATAGCATCGTTAAATCCTTGAATAAATCCATAAAAATATGAGCACCCGTGTCAAGTCGGGTTCTACCACAAGGAATCCAACTAGCTGATCTATGATCAGTTCGCAAGAGAAATTTTAATTGAAGTCTAAGATTTGTGAGGATGAAAATATCTTGTCCGCAGTGGTCCGTGCAAAATGTTTTTTTTGTGAATCATTCTGGAATCAAACACTACAGCCAACAATCGCCAGTGAATCATTCTGGGACCAAACACTACAGCAAAATCACCAGCGTTACTGTCAGGCAAGTAGCAGAGGGTGAGCAAGCCTATGCGTTCTTGGCCTTCTATATATATATACATGCCACACCAGCTAGCAAAACCTGTGCCTGCCAAGAGATTACACCCACTTAGCCCACGGTCGGATATGGCAGCGAGAGGAGCGTCAGCAGCGAAGAGGATGACCGGCAGGTCACCGGCGTTCCTCTTACTCCTCACTCTGGTCCTCTTGATGACGGCGCTACATGCAGTGTCCACCATAGCCTTGGCCAGGAAATTGGTAGAAGACAGCCGCGCCTCATCGCCGCCGCTAACATGTTGCTTAAGTAGGTCTTGTGAAGGTCCTTGCCCTCCTACTGCTGCCTTCGTCGCCATAGAGCCTCCCTTTGAATCTCTCCTGACTTTTCGAGATATGGAAGAGGGGAACGAGGGGCTCTAGGGCATGAAATGATTTGAACCACTCAAGTGTCTGTATTAATTGTTTCTGTATTCTCTCCTAGGTTTTATGTAATATAAGATATATGTCATATACAGCAACTCGTCAATAAATATGGCAACATATGTATTAGTATTACTCGTACTCAAAGGACGGCACGCATGTGGCTGTTGTGTCTTTTCTGCCGGGTATTGTTTGTCTTCATGTAATCATCACAATAATAGATACAGTGTTTTGTAAGGTACTTATTGCTCATGTAGTATTTCAATATTAAGATTTACCTTTAATTGAATGAAAAATAGTATGGCTTAGCATTATGTGAATGTATGTATTGATTGGATATGTGTATGTGTTTGCACTGGAACCGTACATATATTGATATAACGTGGATATATGAATACAAAAAAAGGCGTGTTTCAATCATGCCTAAATATTTCCAAGGCATCCAAGACAAAATTGAGCATCAATTACATTTTTGGTCACCATTTTGTTGGCTGCCCAAATGTATCATTGTAGGCATTCTCTTTAGCCTCCTTAGCCCTAATGAGTGGAGCTCCTGCCATGGCTCCTGGTGGTTGAGCTTGCGAAAACGACCCCTCTTCTCCCATTGCTCTCTGGTGGTTTAGCTTATGAAGACGACGACCCTGCTTCTATCCAATTAAGGTTCCCATTGAGCTCGTGAAAGTTAAGGTTAGGGTTGTGACTGATAGATCTAAACGTGTCATAAAACATGAATAACTTTACACATGATCTTAGTCTTAGACCATTACATGACCACTAATTAATTAATTAATTAATGCGGAAATACTAATAAGATCAGTGATAGACCAATGTTGGCAGACGCCATTGGAGCCTCCGGTGGTGATGTAGTAGACAGTGGTGGTGTAGATGGACGTGAATCACTAACTAAGGGTTGGGAAACCCTCTGTAGGTTCTTATCTGCGCGTGCCAGGTACTGACGACCTTCGGGGCGCCAGCTGCACTGGCCTGGACGGGATTGGGACCTTTCTAAACCCTGCAGTGCCTAATTTGATCAATTTGGTGAGAATGAATTGGATGGGGAGGCACCAGGGTTGCTCTACTTATATAGTGCACTGTGGGCTAGGGGGCCAAACCCTAGATGAAATCTAAGGGTCGTCGCCGATCGCGGCAGATCTTATCACGTTGGATAGATATGACAGGTGGACCTCTTACTTAACCCTTAATTAATCATGTGGTTAACTAATATCATCATTATCATGGCATTTGCCGAGATCACAATCCAACATTCTCCCAGTTGATCGAACGGCTAATGCACTTATGCAACTTATGTTTGCTTACTCTTATGCTCAGACTTAGTACTACAATAAGACTAGACCAATGCGTCATCAGCAGCAATAAGTACCACTTAGACCCCATTACCCATAGTTCACTGTAATACCTTGTAAGAGCACTTACTACTAAAAGGATCTAATTGGCCTAGAGGGGGGGTGAATAGGCGTATATAAAAACCTGAAACTCAAAACTCAAGTTGCGGAAGTCAAATGCCTGTCGGTACCACCGACAGTTTGGGCCGGTACTACTGGTGTCACACAGCCAGTATTACCGACGCAAACTGCTGGTACTACCGACTCCCTAAGACAGCTACGAAATCAGAGTGTAAAAGGCTTAGATTTCAGATCTGAGTTTTACCCCACTTTCCTAAGTGTAGGAGAGGATGTTGTTGGAGTCTCCTTAGCTTAGTCCTTCTCCACCTGTTAAGGAGAGGTAGAGAGAGGAACCCAAAAAACATAAACAAGGGTAGTCGAAGCTACCTCCACAGCAAGATAAGGTATTTTTCCCGAGGTTCGGCAATCTCCACTTAGGAGTTCCTACGTCCCCGTTGTTGAGGTGACCACAAAGGTCTGACCACTTAGGTCTCCTCCTCAAGCAACCACAAAGGTTAGCTTGATATTTCCACTAAGAATCAAGGGGTAATACAAACACTTCGGGGTGCCCTCACAAATGAATCAACACGGGCAACCACGAAGAACGCCTAGCCGGCTAGGGTTCCAAGAACCCAAGGGTAACAAATACAAACCAAACCGGCAACACGAGGAAAGAGAGTGCTCAAGTCACAGATCGAAGCTCCCAACTCTCTAATCTCACTTCTCTAGCTCGAATCTCTCAAGAAATGAAGTCTAGGAGCAAGAGGGAGAGAGAGTGGGTGAGACAAAGCTTGGAAACTGTTTTCTCAGATGTGGAGTAGCTAGAATAAGCAAGCCAACAGTTAGAAAAGAGGAGAGAGCTATTTATACTAGAGTACAGAATACTTGCCGGTACTACCCGTGCAACAACCGGTACCACCGGCGTCCTCAGATCTAAACGTGAGAAGGCCGAGGAAGATGCGAGAAAAAGGCCTACCGGTACTACCGGCCTTGAGCCGGTACCACCGGTGGAAGGCCGGTACCACCGACAGTACAAATTCCCGCAAAAAGCAATTCTGCGAGAATTTGGCCTGCCGGTACTACCGGCGGTAGCCGGTACCACCGGTCAAAGCCCGGTACTACCGGTAGTTCATTTTCTCGCAAAACTCAGGAGAAAGAACGACACTGCCGGTACCACTGGCCCTGAGGGCCGGTACTACCGGCTCACCCTGGCAGAGAAGAAACTTCCCAGAGGTTTGTGCGTGCAAGTGTGTCTCTCAAGCGCAAAGCCTAAGTTGACCTGAGCACCTTTATCCTCATCTTACCAACTTAATTTGCATCCCTCTTGATAGTGCGGCGTTTCCTATAACTCAAACAAGAAATAAAACTAGGTAGCTTCTTGAGTTGAAACGACGCTCAAATGAAGAAATTTTGGGGGTGCTGTGATTCACCAAATGTGTTTGTTTTGATTCCATCAAAGAACTAACACCTGTAGATTACACTTGATAGACATGTTAGTTCCTAATATGATTGTCATTAATTATCAAAACCCACACCGGGGGCGAATGCACTTACAAACTCCCCCTTTTTGGTAATTGATGACAACCACCTTAGGCTTATAAAAGATTGAATGAAGTAGAGCTTTTGAATTCCAAAAATTAGGTTGGGCTCCCCCTTAATGTATGCATTGGGTTTGGAATTTCAAATCTTGATTAATATCAAGATGACATACATTAAGATCAAGCTCCCCCTAAATTTTGCAATCCGTGGGGTGCCTAAAAGAGTGTGTGTGAGACAAGAAATAAACCGTGATGCGTATGACAGGATATATCACAAAGAGTAAAAGAAAAATTTGAATGATTATGCAAGAACTAAAGGAGGACTCACAATAACCATTCAAAAACAACATTGCATCAACAAAGGTCCAAAGGAGCTAACACAAGCAAGATATAATAAAGAAATAAAAGTGTTTAGATTACAATCAACCATCACACAAATGTAGTTCTTGTTCACCACACATAGTTCACCACTTAGAAAGGTTTAAGACGGGCACCAACAACTAACTTATTACATCAAAAATAAGCCTAACACTCCCCCTTTGGCAGCAAGTGCCAAAAAGGGTAGGCTGCGAGAAAGAGCTAGAAAGACTACTCGTCATCGTCATCATCAAGGTCGTCGTCATCGTCGTAGTCGATCAAGGTACGCAGCGGCCCCTTACCATGAGGATGAGCGGAGGTAGACTGCTCATGAGGGGGTGCAGCAGAGGCAGAGGCCCTAGTGACATCATCCACAGCTCCAAAGATATCCTGATAAGCAAAGCCGGCCTCGGTATCCTCCATGGAGAAGCCAGCAAGAATCCCACCACCATAGAATGGATCAAAGGCAGAGGGTGGTGGAGGATCCTGCTGCTCCTCATCCTCAGCAACAGAAGTCCGATGCATGTTGTCATATTCAACATAGGGGTCCTGGAACTCACGAAGAGGAGAGGACGGAGGAAGAGCTGCCTTCTCCTCAAGACGACGGAGACGCTGATCGGTTTTCTTCTGGCAATAGCAAAAGTAGGAGAAGAACCGCTGCAGCGCATGACGGGTAGGGCTTCGGCGACCACGACCGCTGTCCTGAGGAGGGACAGCTTCCCTTGGAGCACCATCAGCACCAGCAGGAGTAGCAGCACCAGCAGGAGTAGCAGCACCAGGAGTAGCAGCACCAGCAGGACTGAGGGGAGGAGCATGAGGGGCACCCAAGTGCTTGGCACGAACCGGAGCATGAACGCATGGGTGCGAGAACTGTACTCCAGCAACTTGCTCAATGATATGCATGAGGTAGGGAGCATAAGGCAAGTACTTGTGAGGATCCACGGAGTCATCCATAATCTTGTTCCACATGAAGTCCGAGACACCAAAGCGACCACCATTAGCACCAAAGCGAGCCAAGATCTTAGGAGCATCGAGACGGAGGTGAACAGAATCTCCAAACTTGGGGTCAATGGTGTAGCGTATCAAGTTGTTCAGCACATAGAAGAATGTCTTCAGCTGAGTGGTCTTGAAATTCGGATGAGCTCCTGGCTTGTACATTTCAGTAGCATCAAGATCAGCCTCAGAAATCCCCTAAGCAAAGATGGTAGACAGGCAGGGTGCATCTCGATCCATATGATCAAAACCAAGCAAGCGAGAGAAGGTGATAAAGTCAAGGCGATAATGAACACCTTGAGTCATCCAATGCAGCACCCTCGAAGCTTGATCTACCCACAATGTTGCCCAAAACTGAAAGATGATCTCTTCATTCCAATTCTTCTCAAGGGTCATAAGGGGAAGGATGCGCCATTCTTCAAGCTTGTTAATCAAAGCATTGACCTCAGGATGATTGAATTCTTGCAAGGACTTGAGGACCACATACTTGTGCTGAAAAAAGGGACCATTCTTGGTGAATTTGCTGGCTTTGTAGAGGACAGACTCATAGAAGTCATTATGAAATTGAGACCAAAACCGCTCCTCAACTCCCTCAAACTTGATGAACTTGTATGGGTTCTCGCTGCGCTAATTTCTCAAATCCACAAGGCGCTTCTTGTAATGAATACCAAGTCGGGGCTGCGTACCAGAGGGAATAGAGGACCTCCGGACATGGGCATTAAATTGAGGATGCCATGAGAGAGTCCGGTGAGCACCAACTTCACTGAGATGCAGGGGCGAGCGACGAAGGACATTGGGGTCCATGGCTCGGCCTTCCTCTTGCACAGGATCAGGCACGGCTTGGCTTTGAACTCTGGCCTGGTGAGAGAGGGGCGGACAGGGGATGGTGCGGGTGTGAAGAGGGGCAGGAATGCCCTCATCACCGATCGCCCGTTCCGCAAACCGACCACCGACATCACTGGATCTAGGGCGAGCACCACGGGGAGGGTTCTTGCGCTTCCCGGAATCCATGTTGTAACACCACAAAGAGGGGCAGCAAGAAAAGATTACAAGACCATATGAGAATGCAGCAAGGAATCGATCAAGGTGATGGGAGGAACTGCCATGCTCACAGGGGCCGGTACCACCGGCCCTAGGGTCGGTACCACCGGCGGCACCGTTGAGCACGGGAATCACCTCCAATTGACCAAATCGACCAAGGGAAAAGCACATAAGGCATTCTAGAAGCAAGAACACACTAAGAAAAGGAAAGGAGTGCGAGGAAACGGCCTAAAATAAGGTACATTGGTAGATCGGGCGACTTCAAATGAGTACCTTGCGTCACGGAGAAGAAGGGCCGATTCCACGCAAACCCAAGGGTCTTGGAGTCAACCAAGAGCCTCCACGCGTCCCTCATGGCCGGGGGAAGGTCCTCCTCAAAGATCGGGCGAAGAAAATGGAGAAGCCGAGAGATCGGGGCAAGAAAGCCGTCGCCGCCGCCGTCGGGAGAAGAGAAGAGAAGAAGGGTCAGGTAGGTGGGAAGAGATAAGGCAAAGAAAATAACCGCTTGCGGCTTAAATACCGTAGTAAAAAGTGCTGCCGGTACTACCGGCTTCAAGGGCCGGTACCACCGGCGAGCCAGAGACCTGCGCGCGGAGTTCTGCGGTATTTTGGCCTACTGGTGCTACCGGGCTTTGGCCGGTACCACCGGCAGGACAGGGAATCAGCGCAGAAGTGAACTTAGTGTGGCAAACTTAGAAACAAATCAAACATAGCCAGATTTCATCAAATCATTACAAAACAATGGCCGCTTGGGATGTGAAAAATAGATTTTGAAATAGCACTCAATTTTTCATAAAGTTTTGCCAATCTAATCAATCAAGTATGTGCAAGACATCAGGCCATGTTACGAGAATCAACAATATTGAGTTCACGCCTCAAAGCACAAAATCTTGACTCATCTAGAGGTTTAGTGAAGATATCAGCTAACTGAAATTCGGTTCTCACATGTTGCACAGCGATATCTCCTTTGGATTGGTGGTCTCTCAGGAAGTGATGGCGAATGTCTATGTGCTTTGTTCTAGAGTGGTTTACAGGGTTATCAGCTAGCTTGATTGCCCCCTCATTATCACATAAGAGGGGGATCTTGCTTTGCTCACAACCAAAGTCTCTCAAGGTTTGCTTCATCCAAAGCAGTTGGGCACAGCAAGCGCCGGCCGCCACATACTCGGCTTCAGCGGTGGAAAGGGCAATGGAGTTTTGTTTCTTAGAACTCCAGGACATCAAAGACCTACCAAGGAATTGGCAAGTCCCTGATGTACTCTTTCGCTCCACCGTGCAACCGGCATAGTCCGAATCAGAGTAGCCAAGTAGAGTGAAAGTGGAGCCCTTTGGGTACCACAAGCCAAGATTAGGAGTGAACACAAGATATCGAAATATTCTCTTAACAACTATAATATGACATTCTTTTGGATTAGCTTGAAATCTTGCACACATGCACACACTAAGCATAATATCAGGCCTAGATGCACAAAGGTAAAGCAAAGATCCAATCATGGAGCGATATACCTATTGATCAATGGCCTTGCCGTCTCCATCAAGGTCAAGGTGTCCGGTTGTTGGCATTGGCGTCTTTATGGGTTTGGATTTGTCCATGTCAAAATTCTTTAGCATGTCGGTGGTGTACTTGGTTTGACTTATGAACGTGCCGTCCTTGAGTTGCTTGATTTGAAATCCAAGGAAGTACGTCAACTCCCCCATCATGGACATCTCGAACCTTTTGGTCATGATCCTACTAAACTCCTCACAGAAGTCCGCATTAGTACTACAAAATATAATGTCATCGACATATATTTGGCATATAAAAATATCATTATTGACTTTGCGAGTAAATAAAGTGGGATCAGCTTTTCCAATCTCAAACCCTTGTTTGAGTAGGAAATCCTTGAGACAATCATACCAAGCTCTAGGGGCTTGCTTAAGTCCATAGAGTGCCTTGTCCAGCTTGTAGACATGATCGGGATGATGTGGATCTTCAAAACCCAGTGGTTGCTCCACATATACGGTTTCGGAGAGGTGGCCATTGAGGAATGCACTTTTCACATCCATTTGAAACAACTTGAAATCATGGTGAGCAGCAAAGGCAAGTAATATACGAATAGATTCAAGCCTAGCTACAGGTGCATAGGTTTCCCCAAAATCCAAACCTTCGATTTGAGTGAAACCTTTGGCAACCAACCGAGCCTTGTTTCTAGTGACCACGCCATACTCATCTTCTTTGTTGCGGAAGACCCATTTGGTACCTATCACGTTTTGCTTGGGTCTTTCCACCAAGGACCAGACTTCATTCCTAGTGAAGTTGTTCAACTCTTCCTGCATAGCCATCACCCAATCTGGGTCCGCCAAGGCATCTTCCACCCTATTTGGCAACATAGAGGAGACAAAAGAGTAATGTTCACAAAAACCAACTAAACGAGAGCGTGTTGTTACCCCTCGTTGTATGGCTCCCAAAATGCTATCAATGGGATGATCCCGCTGAATAGAGTGATGGACTCTTGGGTGAGGCACTGCTGTTCTTGTTTGAATGGGACCATCATCTTCGTCTTCATGGTCTTGGTTAATTTGAGAATCTAGATTTTGAAAGTTTTGATCTCCAGCTTGGTTTGGTTCTTGTGCTTGAGGTGGATCTTGTCCAATTTGTTCTCTTGAGTCATGACCTTTTCTTGACGTGGAAGCATCATCATGGGCATTGGTTGACACATGATGCAAGTTTGAGTCACGAGAAATTTGCATGTGTGCATCATCTTCTTCTTCTTCAACGAGTTTCACTTCACCGGTAGCAAGCTTTTTGATTACTTGGCGAGATGGCTCTTCTTTACCTAAAATTTCAGCATTGACTTGCTCCTTTTGAGAGCCGTCACTTTCATCAAAAGTCACATCTACCGCTATTTCAATTTGACCGGTAGTCTCATTGAAAACATGATAGCCATGTTGATTAGTAGCATAACCAAGTAAGAACCCTTCATTAACCTTTGGTGAGAACTTAGAGCTTTTGGATCTTTTATTAAGTATGAAACACTTGCATCCAAAAACTCTAAAGTAATCCACCTTAGGCTTTTTACCGGTTAGAAGTTCGTAGGCAGTTTTCTTCCTCAACTTGTGGAGATATAAGCGGTTGATGGCGTGACATGCCGTGTTAACGGCTTCCACCCAATAATCCTTTTTGGAGATCTTGTATTCATCCAACATTGCTCTGGTGGCTTCAATGAGTGTTCGGTTCTTTCTTTCCACCACACCGTTTTGTTGTGGAGTATATGCAACCGAGAACTCATGCTTGATGCCTTCTTCATCAAGGTATGCTTCAATGTTGGTGTTTCTAAATTCAGTCCTGTTGTCGCTTCTCACTTTTTTGATCTTCATTTCAAACTCATTTTGAGCCCGTCTTGCAAACTTCTTGAAGATCCCTTGAGTCTCACTCTTGTCCTTCAAAAAGAATACCCAAGTGAAGCGAGAAAAGTCATCAACAATTACAAAACCATATTTGTTACCTCCAATGCTTATGTAAGCATTGGGTCCGAATAAATCCATGTGGAGAAGCTCAAGTGGTCTTGATGTAGTCACAATGTTTTTCGCGGGATGCTTAGCTCCAACTTGTTTTCCTGTTTGACATGCACTGAAAATTCTATCTTTCTCAAAAGAAACATTCGTTAGTCCAAGGATGTGTTCACCTCTTTAAAGATCGGCCAAGTTCCTCATCCCAACATGGGCTAGACGGCGATGCCACAACCAGCCCATGCTAGATTTTGCCACTAAACAAGTCTCGGACCCCACTCTACTAGCTGAAAATTCAACTAGATAGAGCTTGCCCTTTAGTTGACCCGTAAAAGCAATAGAGGAATCCGACCTTCTAGAGACTTCCACACCCTTATCTGTAAAGAGACAATAGTAACCTTTCTCACAAAGTTGTGAGACGGATAACAAATTGTATCCCAACGAATCCACAAGCAAAACATTCGAAATGGAATTATCATTTGAAATTGCAATTTTACCTAAACCAAGGATATCTCCTTTACTATTGTCACCAAAGACAATCCTTTCACTTGTGATTTGATTCGGTTGAAAGGAAGTGAACATGTTCTTCTCTCAGGTCATGTGATTGGTGCATCCACTATCAAGCACCCAACTTGACCCACCGGAGGAATAAACCTACAAGATAAGATTAAGCCTTTGTTTTAGGTCCCAAGTTGGAACCTAGGGGGTTAGACACATAAGATTTGGGCACCCAAACACTCCTCAAGATTTGTCTCTTCTTGAGGGCGCCCACATACTTCACAATAATCTTGCCATCCTTATCCCAACAACACATGTAATCACAAATATGATTGCGTGAGATAGGCGCTTGTTGCTTGGGCATTTCCCCTTGCTTCTTCTTGATGTTCTTGTTGTTTGCAAGTGGGATTGTAGGAGTGGCAACATTGTTCACCTTGTCAATAAGGTCAACAAGAGGCACACTCTTGTTGAACTTCACACAAGCCACCCCATTTATCATGTTTCTTCCATTGGCCTTACCATTGTACCGATTATATCCGAGGCCATCTTTGATTATGGGGTGCCTTGATGCCTTGAACACATTTACCGACTGCTTGTCCTTGCACTTGCAACCAATCTTGACAATAGTGTTCAGTCTTTGAATTTCTTTGTCCTTCTTGGCTAACTCATCAAGGTTAGTGAGACATGCATTTATGTCAACATTTATGCATCTTTCACAGCTTTTACTTGTAGTAGCCTTTGAATCCTTGGAAGCGGTAGAGGTGCTAGACAAAAGCTTTTCATAGTATAGTTCAAGCTCATGATATTTTGTTGTCAAGCTTGTGAGGCTTTCTTGAGCCAAACTATGATCATTCTTTAGGCTAGCCAAGGAGCCATTGAGTGAGGAATGTTCCTTAGTCAATCGCTCATTGGAGTCTTTGACTAGAGACAATTCTACACCCAATTTCTCAACCCTCTCCTTTTCCTTGGAGAGACATACTTCGAGCCCTTGGTTCTTCTCCCTTTCCTCTAGAAGCAATTCGTCTTGCGACTCGATGCATGACTCAAGCTTGTCATTAGCGTATATTAGCTTTAGAATTTTAGTTGCAGTAGCTCTACCATATTTCCTAATGAGATTATTGGCATAGTTTTCACCATCTTCATTATCACTGTCATAGTCACTAGTGGTTTGAGGAGAGGAGTCAGTTTGTACCTTGTCTCCTTTTGTTGGGACAATCAGCTGCAAGATGGCCGGTGTCACCACACTCATAGCAAAACATCTTTCTATATGGCTTGTTTCCTCCATATCTCCTCATCTTATCCTTCTTCATTCTTAGATAGTTCTTGTAGTTTCCCACTAGCATAGCTTGTTCTTCATCAAGATCATCATCATCTTTGTGCTTATGCTCACAACACCCTTTGTTGCAATGACTTGACTCACTTCCATGTGAAGCTGTGAGTGCTATGTTCTTTCTTTGATTTAGAGCTTCTTTGGCTTCATCATCCAAGACTTCATGGTGCATCAACTTTGCTAGCATTTCTTGAGGAGTCATAGTATGATAGTTGTCTTTCTCCATGATGACGGATGCAAGCATGTTGTTCCTTTGCCTATACACTCTACAAATCTTTCTTGCTGCAGAGTTATCATCCCATGTTTTTGCTCCAAGTGCTCTAATTTGATTGATCAATGACATAAATCTATCAAACATGGCTTTTGTTGTTTCTCCCTCAAGTATGCAAAAGTTCTCAATCTTGCTTTGTAGAAGCTCAATGTTTCCTACTCTTACACTTTTGTCTCCCTCAAATGACACTTTCAAAGTGTCCCAAATCTGCTTAGCATTTACCATACCATTTACTTTGTTGTTGTCCTCAGGAGTAAGACATTGCAGGATCAAGGTAGCAGCTGTTGCATTAAGGTGAAAGTCTCTCTCATCTTCGGAAGTCCACTCACTTGGATCTTGTGGTGGATTCACTCCAATGTCCACAATTTCCCAGCATCTTGCAGCAATGAGATGCAACTTCATTCTGTGAGCCCAATCGGTGTACCTTATACCATCAAATGGAGGCGGCTTTCCAGGATTGATCATCGGCAATGTTGGATTCTTGCTTGAACCGCTATAATCAAACCCAGTTTTATTGTAGGTCTTTGACACCTTGCTAGCATCATCATTTCCACCTTCGCTATCCGACACATGATTCCTTTTACCTAGGAGTTCTTTCATCTTGTCTAGCTCTTCTTGCATCTTCTTCATTTGCTCTTTCTACTGCAGCTGCAAGGATGTTGTGATCTATGCTGTGATTTGCTCAACGATTTGTTGTTGAGTTGTTGGATCCATCTTGGCCAATGTTGCTCCTCACGCGGTGAAGCGTTTGAACGAGGAACCTTGCTTTGATACCAATTGAAAGGATCTAATTGGCCTAGAGGGGGGGTGAATAGGCGTATCTAGAAACCTAAAACTCAAAACTCAAGTTGCGGAAGTCAAATGCCTGTCGGTACCACCGACAGTTTGGGCCGGTACTACTGGTGTCACACAGCCAGTACTACCGACGCAAACTGCTGGTACTACCGACTCCCTAAGACAGCTATGAAATCAGAGTATAAAAGGCTTAGATTTCAGATCTGAGTTTTACCCCACTTTCCTAAGTGTAGGAGAGGATGTTGTTGGAGTCTCCTTAGCTTAGTCCTTCTCCACAACGTAGATCGACCTTTGTTTCCCTGTTAAGGAGAGGTAGAGAGAGGAACACAAAGAACATAAACAAGGGTAGTCGAAGCTACCTCCACAGCAAGACAAGGTATTTTTCCCGAGGTTCGACAATCTCCACTTAGGAGTTCCTACGTCCCCGTTGTTGAGGTGACCACAAAGGTCTGACCACTTAGGTCTCCTCCTCAAGCAACCACATAGGTTAGCTTGATATTTCCACTAAGAATCAAGGGGTAATACAAACACTTTGGGGTGCCCTCACAAATGAATCAACACGGGCAACCACGAAGAACGCCTAGCCGGCTAGGGTTCCAAGAACCCAAGGGTAACAAATACAAACCAAACCGGCAACACGAGGAAAGAGAGTGCTCAAGTCACAGATCGAAGCTCCCAACTCTCTAATCTCACTTCTCTAGCTCGAATCTCTCAAGAAATGAAGTCTAGAAGCAAGAGGGAGAGAGAGTGGGTGAGACAAAGCTTGTAAACTGTTTTCTCAGATGTGGAGTAGCTAGAATAAGCAAGCCAACGGTTAGAAAAGAGGAGAGAGCTATTTATACTAGAGTACAGAACACTTGCCGGTACTACCGATGCAACAACTGGTACCACTGGCGTCCTCAGATCTAAACGTGAGAAGGCCGAGGAAGATGCGAGAAAAAGGCCTACCGGTACTATCGGCCTTGAGCCGGTACCATCGGTCAGCGCCGGTACCACCGGTGGAAGGCCGGTACCACCGGCAGTACAAATTCTCGCAAAAAGCAATTCTGCGAGAATTTGGCCTGCCGGTACTACCGGCGTTTCACCGGTACTACCGGCGGTAGCCGGTACCACCGATCAAAGCCCGGTACTACCGGTAGTTCATTTTCTCGCAATACTCATGAGAAAAAACGACACTACCGGTACCACCAGCCCTGAGGGCCGGTACTACCGGCTCACCCTGGCAGAGAAGAAACTTCGCAGAGGTTTGTGCGTGCAAGTGTGTCTCTCAAGCGCAAAGCCTAAGTTGACCTGAGCACCTTTATCCTCATCTTACCAACTTAATTTGCATCCCTCTTGATAGTGCGGCGTTTCCTATAATTCAAACAAGAAATAAAACTAGGTAGCTTCTTGAGTTGAAACGACGCTCAAATGAAGAAATTTTGGGGGTGCTGTGATTCACCAAATGTGTTTGTTTTGATTCCATCAAAGAACTAACACCTGTAGATTACACTTGATAGACATGTTAGTTCCTAATATGATTGTCATTAATTATCAAAACCCACACCGGGGGCGAATGCACTTACAACTACTTATTGGGAGTATATGACCCTATTACCTAGTCTTAGAGGCTCTCCACTAAACCCATACCAGTCGCATGTTGATTATGTGGTAAGCCCTCTAGTTAGCGGATCCGTGAGCATCAACTTAGTACTTGTATACTCAACCTTAATGGTCTGATCCTGGGTTCTATCTTTCACAACATAATACTTTAGGTCTAAAGATCTGGACCCATTAGTAGATTTGTTGTTACCGAAAAACAATACCATAGACTAATTATTACAGTATATAGTAATAGGTTTTGAAATGCTATCAATAATTCTTAGGTCCGGGACAAAATTCTTGAGCCAAACAGCCTGGTCTGTTGCTGCACAACAAGCAATAACTTTAGCTTGCATAGTCGACTCTGTTGCTATAGTTTACTTAACACTTTTCTAGAAGATTGCTCCTCCAGCAAGGGTGAAAATATATCCTGTTGTAGATCTCTTTTGATCCACACACCCTCTTAGATCGGCATCTGAATAACCCATAATTTCTAGAGAATCTGACCTCCGATATGTGAGCATTAAATCTTTAGTGCCTTGACAATAACGTAAAGCTTTCTTAACAACTTTCTAGTGGATCAAGCCTAGATTTTTCTAATATCTACCTAGTATCCTGGACACATGTGCCAAGTCTGGATGCGTACAAACTTGTGCATACATTAGGCTTCCGAAAGCAGAAGCATATGGCTTATCTCTCATCTCATCTAATTCTAACTTATTCTTAGGACATTGGTATTCACCAAATTTATCACCCTTAGCAAACGGTATAGGTGTGGCAGCACACTTTTGCATATTGTACCTTACAAGCATTTTCTCAATGAATACTTTCTGTGATAATCCTAATACTCCTTTGGTCCTATCTCGGTTCTTCTCTATGTGAAGGACATAAGAGGCCTCACCAAGATCTTTCATATCAAAATGTGATGACAAGAAGTTCTTTGTTTCATGTAACATATTCTTATCGTCACTTGCTAATAAAATGTCATCACCATAGAGTACTAGGATAATGAATTGTCCACCTTTTGACTTAAAGTACATACAATTATCCTTCTGAATTTTAATGAACCCGAATTTCCTAATAATCCCATCAAATTTTAGGTTCCATTGTTGTGATACTTGTTTAAGCCCATAAATGGATTTCTTTAATTTCACAACAAAACCTTCCAGCTGTGCCATGCCAATGGTCTCATCTAAATCACCATTTAAGAATGCTATTTTAACATCCATCTGGTGTAGCTCTAAATCAAAATGAGCTACAAGCGCCACGATGATTCTAAATGCTTCTTTTGTAGAGATAGAGGAGAAAGTTTCATTATAATCAGCCCCTTATACTTGTGTGAAACCTTTCACAACTTTCCCTTTGGAATCACACTTAGTTTTGTAGACCCATTTACAACCTACTGGGTTGACTCCATTAGGAGTTTCCACTAATTCATAAACTTGATTTGTGCTCAGAGACTTAAGTTCATCTTGCATAGCCTCAATCCACTTATCTGAATTTTGATGTGCTATTGCCTGTTTATAAGAAACTGGATCATCCACTTTTCCAACATCATATAAGTCTTCACTTAAATAAGTCTCATAACAATCTGAGATAGTAGACCTCCTCTCCTATTGTGATCTTCTTACAGGTTCATTATGGATCACAACTGGTTGAGGCTGAGGCTGTTGAGTTGCTTGAATCTCATTGTCAACTATTGGGTCTTCCTGTTCAGGCTCCTTATTTTGCACATTTAAATTTTAAATAGGAATATCAATAGTAGTAGCATGAGGCTGAAGTTCATTGACTTCAGGCACAAAATCATGCATATTGGACTTGTATCTTGAGTCATAGATACAAAAGATTCAGCTCGTATCTCATCAAGATCAACCTCACGTCTCTGCGAGCTCCCATGGATTTTTGCATTCTCTAACAACACAACATGCCTGGTCTCAATAAACTTAGTGTGATGACTAGGACAATTAAAACAATACCCCTTAGAATTTTTAGGGTATCCAATAAAGTGACAGCTCACAGTCTTAGGATATAATTTCTTTAGTTGTGGATTAAATAACTGTAGAGTATTTTAAATGCAAACAGAAAAATCCGCAAGCGCACGGATACCGATGTAGCTTTCACCCGGGAGTATTCGAGAGTATCGATTTTCCACAGGGAACGTGAGTGTACTAATTAACATTCAAGATCGCCCAAGGATAACTATATAATTATTTTTGGTGGGAAGAGAGGAAGTTTCCTGAGATTTCTCTAATTGATCTAAGAATAAAAAATTACTTCAAAGATTATTTATTTCGGGACATCAGAACACTAACCACAGAAAGAGATGAGAAGGGGGCTAGAAAGCTCTGACTACGGTCCTACAAACACCGATCCGAACGAGGTGGAATACGTCGACCGTTAGGGCTGTCACTACCCTAGGGCTACCACAACAATCCGCAGGATTGGGTGCAATTCCAGGTAATTGCAAGACTAAACACCACGTCTAATCTATTAATTACTACTCTAGCGTTTCGAAGACTAGAGCACTTGATGCAAGCGGGAATCTAATAAATAACTTGAATGTAAATAAAAGTAATTAAAGAACTCAGGAATTATGAATTGAAGAACTTGGAGAACGATGAAGAACAAACCAGTTGCTGCAAAAGTACAATGTTGAGGAAGATCCGACAGATCCGGCTCCTCCTCCGCTCTTCTCTTCTCTCTCCCTATTTTCTAGATTACAACTAGAACTAACTAGAACTAGAACTAGATGAACTAGAGGGATCCTCTCTACTTGGATGAATAATTGAAACCCTAGCTTTGATTCTCCAGGGGCCTGCTTATATAGCCCTTCCAAACGAACGTGGGCCGTCGGATCAAACAGACCTTAATCGCACGGTTTTCCTTGATCCTCAAAGGTGGTGGAGCACGATCCACGAGACCTGCCCTGATTGGTCACCAGGGCAGGGCGGGCGCCAAAGGGGGGAGGGCGGGTGCCCAGCCCCCGGGCCCGCTCGGCCTCCCGTTCGTTCCTGTGGCTTCTAGAGTCTTCTAGATGATAGAAAATTGGCGCACACGTTAATATCTCTATGTAAACCCGACTTGTGGGCCTTTCCTCCATGTTTCCTGATAACCCTAATTCGAATTCTATCAGATGACCCCGCAGAAATAGACAAACACCAAAACTCATCGAATTCTATCAGATGAAACCCTAATTTTAGATGTTGGTTGCATATAGGTCCTTTTCCATGATTAGTTGACGGATAAATGTGAGCATTAAGGACCGTCAACAAGCTCCCCCAAGCTTACCTCTTGCTCGTCCCTGAGCAAGGATGGACTCAAGAGTTTCTGCAGTGGTTTCATGCCTTAAAGGTACACATGCGTTCAAACAAGATCTCATCTCTAGGTTATGGTAAACTATTAAGATTTAAACTTACTCATTTTACCTTCCACCATGGGGCTTGCAACCGTCACTTGTGTCTTGAGCAGTTAAAAGATAGAACAGTCTAGTCAAGCGCCATGTCTCTTGTTCTTCGATTAACTATAGCTCTGGAGTTTTTGCAGATTTTTAAATAAAACTCAGAGATTTGTGGTATTTCTGGATCCTCACCAAGGCAGTAATGGTGTATGCCTTCTCTCAAAGTATGTGGTATTTTTGGTATGAGGCATAGTGGCATTGCCTCCTCTCTCACCCTACTCTAATAAGGTTTGGATATCTGGAGCTAATAGGTGGGAGACAGCTAATACATACTTACAAGACATTTATTGCATAGTCAAACCATGGATCCACAAGAACAAGTCAATAAGTCAAATCAAGATGTGCATGTGTGGCGAATGAATGGTGATAATGGTGAAAATAATGGTGAGAGTCTAATTCTACTTTTGCTCTTTTGAGTCCTTGCACTTGAGGCTTTTGAGGGGAATGAGATGCTCTATATTTTATTTTTCTTTTCTCTCAGGTGGGTATCTTGTACCCCTAATTCTACTGTCGGACACTTGTCCATTTGTACCTCTCGTCTCACTTTTTCTTTTTTTTTCTCGAGGTTTCGGGCACTTGCCCCTTTTTATTTCCTCGTATTCACTTTTTTTCAGAGCACTCACCCTCCTGGAATAATGTAGCAAGTGGTAGTAACCAAAATATCTCAAGCATTTATTTCACTCGGAATAACAGGGATAGGATAATATTTTTGGCTATTCTCTCCTAGATAGGAGTAGAATAATTTTGGGTGAATCTGGATATGGAAATGAGTGGATATATGTGGATGCGTACTTCCGGAGTAGAAGCAGCATGTATGAGTGAACGTGCAAGTGAATCTTAATTTTAACCGTATGACAAGTTCCTAAGGGTCTACACAGTTTGACCACACTCAATGCTCATAAGTAGTAAAAAGTAAATGTATGGTTCATAGTCTAATAAGCATGTATATATGGCTGTGGTAGGATTTTAAACTCTCATCATACAGGAACTCATCATGCAATATTTTAAAGATTTTCAAAGATAAAATTCTCCAGAATTCTAGCATCTCTAGGAACAGATAAACAATAGCTCAACCTTCCCATATTGTATCCGTTAACGGCTTAGACTTTAGATCAAGTACTCTTCCTACAAGTTCAGGTTTAGAGCAAATCTTAATTAATAACAATCATGCCTAAACTTGAGAGAGATTTAAATTTTGAGAACTAGTCATGGCAGAGGAACTATTCATCATTTCCATATGAGAGCTTATAATGAGGGTTCATAGCAAACTTTATTTATTTATTTATTTAGCAAACTAAGCAAAAATATATATATATAAGCACAAAATCTTTATTTGGGTTTTTATGATTATGCATCTTTTTATTATTTGAGTAAAATATAAACGTGAGTAGAACACTTCGCTGGATAAATGGGGGTGCTCTCCCCAAGCTGGATTTTGACGTAATTTCTTCTCATATAGCTAGCAGGTGGTGGAGGTGTATTTGAATGTCGGCAGCACCCTGACAGCGATTAGGAGGTCCTCCGTCTACTAGTCTTCTTTGATCCTTGAATTCTGTGGAACTCAAATAGACAACAAAGCTTTATGGAACTAGTTAAGTGTTAGCATAAATATCTAGCCTTTATCATGTTGAACTTCCTCTAATAAATATTACTATCTTTGATAGGGTCATAAATTTATTTTTATATTTTCATTTTTATAGGACAGGAATATATTTATTTTATTTTTACGCCCCCACAGTGAATGTACTTATGGGTTTTATGCCATGAGCATACTCACATGGGGCTTACTTTTTAAACAGTTTTATTTTCTTTTCAAGATAGCATGATTAACTAACAAGCCATTTAATGAAAGTAAATAATTTAAGGGAAAAGGGAATGTAGAAAGAATAAATATGGATAACTACCGATTTTACCTTTCGGTGAGGGTTCAATGTTTTAAGTCTTCTGAACAAGACTTCTCACCGTGTTTATTCTTTAGGTGCATCATTTGATTCAGGCGTGGACCTAGACGTCTGCACCTCTTGATACGGTGTCACCCATATTCTTCGTTTGCCCAGCAGTTCGAAGTGCGGCGTTGGCAGCATCCTGCTCAGTATGTTTGTGCTCTTTGATCCAGGTCCTTCACTTGGTGGAGTCTGGGAGTTGTAAAACTCCTCCATATTTTGCTCGAAGTGTACCTGCTCATATAGACAAGGCAGAGATCAAGTGCATGGGCCCTGTTGGTGGAAAACACCAACAGAACCAAAAGTGTATTTGTTCTCTCTAACCTTAAGCATAGTGAGCAAGACAAAGTTGATGGATAATAAGATCGTGAATGTAGCATTTAAAACATTTGTCAGATCAGATGGCTCAACCTAATGGAAAGATAATCTATCTATACTTATGTTTTTTATATATATCTTCCAAAGATTGCGTGTGCAACATTTTAGCTCATATGATTAGGAGTGTGGGATCACAAAGGTGGAAGGACTAAACATATTAAATCAATTGGGTTGGTTAATATAGAGTTGTAAATCATACATGTTTCTCTTTTATTCATGTGAACACCAGAACCAAGGAGAAGCTTATAAAAGTGATAGTCAAGTACCTTAAGATGTTACCTTACTTGAAGAGTGATGGTACAATATCACCTTGTGGAAGATTTCCTTTCTTAGCGGTTGTGCAACGTGTTTGTGGCACCCTCCATGGATCATCTCTTATGAGCTATGTCTTCCTTGTGTAAATTGTTAAACTTCATGTGTCTCTCTCTTTGTCTCCAATGTGGGTTTATCTCAGGACTTTCCAAGTCGATATTGAAAGTTTTCCTACAGGGGTTAGTCCAACAAAATATCCAATATCTACTATATCATGCTATCGGCTCAAAAATCAACCTAGACACCTGTCTAATTTGATTTAGGAGGGCATTTTAACATAAGCATCATGCTTAATTTAAAATTCCTTGGAAGTAAGATCATCATTCCTAAACTAAGCACCATGCTTAATTAAGAGATAAATGAAACTACTCCAAACATAGACATATACTAAAGCAAATAAAGGGAGCATGAGAGCATTTATAGAGATCTACTCAAGTGGAGATGAAGTAGTGTTATTAGTATTTAACAAATTGAGCATGTCTCAAAGGTAGGGACAACCAACATAGCAACATGGCAAAGGGTGTTTTTATGTAAAGTACTCTCCCAAACTTGAATTTGCAAAATTCAAGTATGGATGAATTTAATTCAATGTTGTATGATGATTGGTTGGACATACCTTGTACTTGTCATTTATCCGATCTTCTTGCTCCAATCCTAGAAAGGTTAGTGACAAGAATACCCGAAGGAATTTTTTACAAGTATCCTTATATGCTCAATACACAAGGTAATGTTGTAAATAATTAAAAGCTCATGTTACGATCTGATCAGTGCTTATTTTAGGACACTAAGCTTGTCCTTGGGAAACCATCAATTTATGTCGGCGAAGTGGTTTCCCCTCCAACGCTGACCTATATCAAGATCAACTCAACGAGATCTGCAATATTTCTTATAGACATATGCATCGACAACCGCCCTTTTAAAGTTTTTATAAATAGAAAGGAAGAGGGGGTTGGAGATCTCGAATGTGGCGATGTTGGAGAGACCAATAGATTGGGAAGATGTTACATATGAGCATGCAGTAAATGAAGTGGCTATGAAATAAATTCCATGCTCATTAATGTTTGGAGTGAAATCAATGTGGTATGGTGAAAATGGTAAGGTGAGTGTTGTAAAAAAAAGAAAAAAAAAAAGAAAAAGGATACACAGACGACTTGGTTCGAAACTAGCACAACTACCGTTTCCCGGCAACGGTGCCAGAAAGCTTGTTAGGTATTTTAAACGCAAATAGAAAAATCCGCAAGCGCACGGATACCGATGTAGCTTTCACCCGAGAGTATTCGAGAGTATCGATTTTCCATAGGGAACGTGAGTGTACTAATTAAGATTCAAGATCGCCCAAGGATAACTATATAATTATTTTTGGTGGGAAGAGAGGAAGTTTCCTGAGAGTTCTCTAATTGATCTAAGAATAAAGAATTACTTCAAAGATTATTTATTTCAGGACATCAGAACACGAACCACAGAAAGAGATGGGAAGGGGGCTAGGAAGCTCTGACTACGGTCCTACAAACACCGATCTAAACGAGGTGGAATACGTCGACCGTTAGGGCTGTCACTACCCTAGGGCTACCACAACAATCCGCAGGATTGGGTGCAATTCTAGGTAATTGCAAGACTAAACACCACGTCTAATCTATTAATTACTACTCTAGCGTTTCAAAGACTAGAGCACTTGATGCAAGTGGGAATCCAATAAATAACTTGAATGTAAATAAAAGTAATTAAAGAACTCAGGAATTATGAATTGAAGAACTTGGAGAACGAAGAAGAACAAACCAGTTGCTGCAAAAGTACAATGTTGAGGAAGATCCGACAGATCCGGCTCCTCCTCCGCTCTTCTCTTCTCTCTCCCTATTTTCTAGATTACAACTAGAACTAACTAGAACTAGAACTAGATGAACTAGAGGGATCCTCTCTACTTGGATGAATAATTGAAACCCTAGCTTTGATTCTGTAGAAGAGGTATGTTCTCCAGGGGCCTGCTTATATAGCCCTTCCAAACGAATGTGGGCCGTCGGATCAAACAGACCTTAATCGCACTGTTTTCCTTGATCTTCAAAGGTGGTGGAGCACGATCCACGAGACCTGCCCCGATTGGTCACCAGGGCAGGGCGGGCGCCCAAGGGGGGAGGGCGGGCGCCCAGCCCCCGGGCCCGCTCGGCCTCCCGTTCGTTCTTGTGGCTTCTAGTGTCTTCTAGATGATAGAAAATTGGCGCACACGTTAATATCTCTATGTAAACCCAATGTGTGGGCCTTGCCTCCATGTTTCCTAATAACCCCCTGCAGAAATAGACAAACATCAAAACTCATGGAATTCTGTCAAATGAAACCCTAATTTTGGATGTTGGTTGCATATAGGTCCTTTTCCATGATTAGTTGATGGTTAAATGTGAGCATTAAGGACCGTCAACAATAACTTAGCTTCTGTAGCACAACCCCATACACGAAGGTAATTTAGTATAGGTTTTCTCCCAGTCCACAACTCAAATGGAGTCTTGGGTACTGACTTACTACGAACTTTATTGAGGATATGAGCAGTTGTCTTTAATGCTTCCATCCACAAATTAACTGGCAAATTAGAATAGTTAAGCATGCTATGCACCATATCCATGAGAGTACGATTGCGACCTTGTGGCACTCCATTTTGCTCAGGTTCACCAGGAATTGAATACTAGGCAATTATGCCATTCTCCTCTAGGAACTTCGGAAAATGTCCTAGAATTTGGCCATATGGAGCATATCTCCCATAATATTCACCACCTCGATCTGATCTTATAACTTTAATTTTAGTGTTGTGCTGATTTTCTACTTCAGCCTTATATATCTTGAATTTTTCTAACGACTCAGATTGATGGGATAAATATGTTCATAGCGAGAGAAATCATCAGTGAATGTAATGAATGAATCAAAACCATCTACTGATGTTACTGGGAAGGGTCCACAAATGTCAGTGTGAATTATTTCTAATAGACCCATACTCCTAGTAGCTCCTTTCTTAATAGTCTTAGCAAATTTCCCCTTAATACAGTCGGTGCACTGTTTGGAATCTAAAAAATCTGATGGTTGGAGTATCTCTTCTTTAAAGAGACGTTCCATTCTTCCCTTCAAAATGTGGCCTAAACGGCAGTGCCACAATTTCAACAAGGTCTCATTATCACGCTTAAGTTTGTTTGATTTATCGCACACATTCATTACAAAATCAAGAGATATTATATAAAGCTTATCAATAAGAGGAGCAAAAAAATCTGAATATAATTATACTTCATGATGCCTTTATTAATGCTAAACTCAATAATGTATCCACAATTATCTTGTTGAAACTGAAATAAGGTTTCTCTTAAGACTAGCAACAAAAAGAACATCGTCAAGTTGAAGACTGAAGCCACTAGCTAATTCTAAGGAGAAGCTCCCAATGCCTTTGACTTCAATTTCGTGTCCATCAGCGACTCTAAGGCTTCGCTCCCCCTTTCTTGTAGTTATCATCGTACTTAATACCTATAATGAATTAGAAATGTGCATAGTGGCACCTGAGTCAATCCATCAAGTATTAGGGGAATAATTTGGTAAAAATGTTTCATCAACAAAAGAGACAGAATCCTTAACATTCTTACCACACCATTCCTTGAAGCCTGAACCGTACTTCTAGAAGTGCTTAGGCGAGCCACCGAAACTACAAGTTCTAGGGCCATTATTCTAAGCATGGTTCTTATTACCATCGTTCTTACCATTGTTCTTGCCAAAATTCTTATCATTATTATTGTTCTCATTTTTCTTATTTGCCTTGAACTTCTTTCTAGGATGTCTACTTCCACTAGACTCAGCTTGATTATTACCCTTGACTAAAGCAACAAGGTTAGCTGTGTCCTTTTTCTCTTATTTCTGCCTTTCTTCCTCCTCAGCAAAATAGCTGATGGGTTCTAAAATGCTCCATTTCCCCTTTAAAGTATTATAGCTTACTTTGAATGGGGTGTAATGAACTGGCAGTGAAGTCATGATAAAATGTACAAGAAAGCCCTTAGAGATGGCCATATCAAGCACATTAAGTTTTGCAGCCATGTCACACATGCTCATAATATGTTCCCTAATTCCACCTTTCCTTCCAAACAAGATAGTTGGTGCCATTAAGGGGAACGATGTTGTTGATGAGACCCGCAATCACTGAAAAAATCACATCAAAATGTCTCGGTTAATAATGTACAGAAAAGATGTAACTTAAAAGCATGAAATTAAATCAACGTTGGTCAGAAATAAAAACATGCTTAGAACCTCAATTTGCATCACAGTTGGGCAGAAAACAAAAAGAAATTCATCTTAAATAACTCATGATTAAATCAATATTTGTCAGAATTAATTATGAGCTTAAATCTCCAATTAAATTTCTCGTTGGTTCCATTTAATTAGAGACCATCTTAAAAGTACAGGGTGGATCTAAATAATTGCCAGTGAACAAAATTATATAAAATATAAACTCATAACTAAATTACATTAATTTTAAAATTACTTAACAAATGCGCTGATGAAAATAACAAATGAAAATTAAATTCTGGAAAAAGAAAACTGAAATCTCACCACTAGTGAAATTGGCCTAGCAATGGCCCATCACTAACCCGCTGAGCGTGGCCTGCTGGGAGGCCCAACTGGCTCCCTGAAGGCCTAGAATTAGCCCAACAAGCAAGAATTAGCCCAACAAGCAAACCCTAACTCAGTCTCATCTCAGCCATCCAAATCTCAGCCATCCAAATAAAATCGACGACAGTGATTCATTAAGACAGAAAACTCTCATATAAAAGGGATGAAACCCTAGATTTTTCTCTCACTCTCTGATTTTCCTCTCCCCTTCATCAGCCGCCAGTTCTCATATAGGAAGAGAGGAGGGGCACGATACGGTGCCTCTGCACTGGCAGGCCTACTCGTGAGGCCATATGGCTGCACCCGCCTGCTCCGGTGTGCGGCAGTGGCCCCTACTTGGAGCAGGGTGGTGGTCCTATGCGATGCCGCCTATGCAAGGTGCACGCGTAGCGAGCTACGGCAGCCTGCGGCCTCGGCCCCTGATGGCGTGCGGCTTGCGGAGCGGAGCGCGCGTGACTGTGATCCGTGACCTCAGACCCTATCGAGCGGCCCATGAATTGGCGAGGGCGAATCGCGTGCGGTCCTCAGCTCGAAGTATGCAGGATGAGTCTACGGCCCCGGCCTTGGCGGCTTCTCCACGAGGAGCATGCACGTGAGCGCCCAAGCGGCTCAGCTCATGCACATGGCACCAGCGTGGAGCAGCTCACCGCCACAGACACGGAGAAGCACATGGTGGGGCCTGTGAGCGGCTCCTCGGGTGTAGTGGCGACCTGGCCACGATCCGAGTACGAGCCACTCCCACCTGCACCAGTGACCCGGCCTAAATCTGGATACGGACCGCATGAGTGAGCGAGCCAGTCTTAATCTTAACCTGAGTCTTAAGATTTGAGATTTATAATTTTGGGACTTTTCTCATGGTTTGCCCAATCATCTCCTTCTAATTGTTTACTAAGTTGTATGGAAATTGTACTAATTTCTAAGATTTAAATAAACTGAGATTAATGTATCACTAATTGCGTTTAACAGCGAAACCCTAACCTTAATCAGATAGCTAATCACATCATTAACTTAATACAGATCTAATTAAACCCTAATTTGACATAAAATGAATCTAATCTCGACACTTAAACATATAGACATGCATCATGATACAGAGACTTAACATGAATTAATTTTGCATCTAATCTGACTTGACGAAATTAATCTAACAGAGGCATAAAACTTGATCTAGCTTTTAATAGGGTTATGAATAGATCTAAGCAGGCTTTGATACCAATTGATAGATCTGAATGTGTCATAAAACATGAATAACTTTACACAGGATCTTAGTCCTAGACTATTATATGACCACTAATTAATTAATGCGGAAATACTAAGTGTTGGCAGACAACATTAGAGCCTCCGGTGGTGATGCGGTAGATGGTGATGGTGTAGATGAACGTGAATGACTAGTTGAGGGTTAAGGAACCCTCTGCAGGTGCTGATCTACGCGTGCCAGGTACCGATGACCTTTGGGGCGCCACCGACATTGGCCTAGATGGGATTGGGACCTTCCTAAACCCTGCAGCACCTTATTTGATCGGTTTGGCGGGAATGAATTGGATGGGGAGGCACCAGGGGTGCCTCTGCTTATATAGTGTGCTGTGGGCCAGGGGGCCAAACCCTAGATGAAATTTAAGGGCTGCCACCGATCGCGGCAGATCTTATCACATTGGATAGATATGACAAGTGGACCTTACTTAACCATTAATTAATCAAATGGTTAACTAATCTCATCGTTATCACGACATTTACTAAGATCACAATCCAACATTGACCAAAGCAGCAGTAGTGGCCATGCCTTGTCATTCTCGTGGGATGACCTGCTAGCACTTCCTACTTGAGCTAGTTTGGCTTCCTCTCAAGTAAGGGTAGAGGTAGGATTTAGGAAGAGGAAGGCATTCTGGCAATATCGACATCAATCAAACATGTTAAAATACATATATATCCCTATTGATTTTTTTGAACAAAAACCGTGGGGCCAAGAACCCCCCAGCAGCTTAAATTAACTTAAACAGAACAAAGATTGCTTACAGAAAGAGAAAAGGAGGAGCCTGACCGAGGAGAAGGCAACTAACTAACTAACTAAATAACAGCAAACCTCTAACCAAAAAATAACAAAGAATTACAAGGCATCAAGTCATAACTGAACAGACTGGTGAATTGAAGATTGATTCTGCATAAATGATCAGTGACTTCTTTCTTAAATGCAGCCTTCCAAGAGGCCAAGCTTGGAGGCTTCCAATTAAAGATAAAAGCATTCCTCTCATTCCAAATGCACCATGCTCCAATCATAACAATCTCCATGAAGAAAGGCTGCACAAAATTTTGTCTTGAAATATGAAGCTTCTCATGAATATTGGCATCCTCCTGCCAAGAGATACCTAGGACAAACCATCTTGTGACCGAAGAAGGGTAGTCAAAGAAAAGGTGCTCAACAGTTTCTTCTTTGCCATCTTGACATAGGAATTGTACCCTTATTCCAAGAATATATCCCTTCTTTTTAGAATATTTCTAGTGTTTAGGAAAAAACTTAATCTTAGGAACACATTTTGATTTGCAAATCCAAGTGACAGACCTTGGAGGGGTCAGTGCAGAGAAGTGATACTAGTAAAATCTGTTAGAAGTGTAACTATGATGACCCCAAATGTAAGTCCAATTATCCTTCGAATCTTCGACCATTGGCTGTAGCAGAGCAAATTCCTCCTGCAATGCTAAGAATTCATTGTAGGCATGTCTAGACTTGGGGATTCTGAAGCAGTCCAGCAAGGAATCAGCATTTCTTAGCTTCCAATAAGACATCTCTAGATTTTTGGTATACTGAAATAGACTTGGGAGGGACTGAGAATAAATTGCACCATGAGATCATCCTAGAAACTAACTGTATCATCTTTATTTGGAATACAGATGGCAATTCCTCTATATTTCACATGCAGCCTTAGGATGTCCTTCCACGAGAAGGGCCCTTTCTCTCTTGCAAGATGAGGTACATCATCCAAATAATACTTCTTCTAGATAATATTGACCCATTGTATGTTCTCTTTCTAGTAGAATTTGTCCAGTTGCTTCAACAAGAGAGCATCATACAACCAAATCAACATTTTTTTTATACAAAGGGAAGCTAGGAACCTAGAAAAATAATATCCTAGAAATTACATAAAAATTACATAGGAAAGAGGAGGATAATTTAATTATCCCTAAATCCCAATCTCCCCCAATTGATAAATTCATAGGCCCAAAATACTGGAGCAATTACAGGGACAAAGAACAAGGGTAGGATAAGACTAATCCTAAATTGTATAGTTGTCACTGAGGTAGCGAGGCAACAAGGATGTTGGGGTGTGCTAGCCCCCTTGCCATTGCTCATGAGGAAAACACCAAGGTTCTTGCTTGAACTAGAATTTGATACTTGTTGATGGTGTGCCCCTACAAAAGGGATCCTATGATAATGTTTACTTGTGTAAGGGTGTAACAATCAATGGACACCAAGCTAACAATCATGTGATTGTAGAAGTTGATCTGGGTGTTGGTGAGGTGCATGCTGGCATGAGCAAGGAACCCAATGTATGGGCCAAATAGGATCACAATATAGAGGAACCATGCAGCTACCATGGTTATTGTCAATTTCACCTTGGTGTGCCTCATGATGATCAAGTAGAGCCAAGAGCTCACCATGGCATACCAACGAGTCCTGGCTCCATTCAATGATAGGTGCACTACTGTGCAAATGATTTCATGAAGCATTGGTCTTAGATTAGCGGTGGTGGGCACAATTGGTTGCTTTCTTAGATCAGGTGAAATTTTTTGTTGACACTGCTCAAAAGTATACTCTGAGTGTGAATCATTTGTTTGTGTTCTCACTGCAAGAACAAGCTTGTCCAAGAAGGTGGCAAGGTGTAATCTCACTTGGTCAAGTGGGATTTCATCTAGGAATAGATGAACTAGAGGTTTCACGATGAAGGAGATGCAAGTGGCAGTGGTGTGCTCGAGTAAAGTATTGTGGAGGTGGGAAAGGGGGCTTATCCTGAATACCAAAACACAGACGTGCTACCACTGGTAGTGAAGCTCATCCCCTACCTCTTTCCACCTCCACTTGCCTATGCTAGAAGCACCCTCTCATCCACTACCTTCACCCATTGTGGCCTGCCTCGCCCATAAGCTAAACCATCACCGTCGCTCTCCCTATCCTACCACAATCCTAATTGAAGGAGTTTCCCCCACTACCTGACCACCAATGACCTTGTCCACCACCCTAGTCGGTGGTGCCTGCTTGTTGTTGCCCATGCCACCCACCAAGCACCCTCACTACTTCTCCCCTTCACCCTTCAATAATACCAATCAAACAAGGAAGAGGTGGAGCCCTCACCCTTCAATAATACCAATCAAACAAGGAAGAGGCAGAGCCCTCACCCCCACATATCAACAACAACTTCATATATATATATATATATATATATGAGGCTGCTATATATGCTTTGTTATGTGATGATATTTGATGTGTGTGATGAATGGACATTTGGATAGGTGATGGGAAATAAAGTCTTAGAAATATTATAAGTATCTTTAGCCATAATGAAGTTGTTGTTGATTGTAATTCACCATTTCGAATGATCTATTTTCTCCCTCTATTGTAGTGCGATTCTCATTTTCTAAGAAGTCAATCGATTTCAAATTTGATAGTTTTTTTAATTTGAATCAAACTTGAAATTGATTCACTTCTTCGGGCTCTGTTTTTATGACAGATTGATGAGCAGATGTTTGGGTTGTTGCTTTCCAGTCCAATGGATGTATGCTTTAGTTAACTGAATATTAGTTTAGGATTTAGAAAATAGCATTGCCAGTTTTAGACTATCAATTTCACTGAAGATCTTCACTTTCATTTCAGTCTACTAAATATTTTTGTGCATATATGTAGGCTCTAGATTTTAGGGTTCCTCTAGGAACTGTTGAAAGCCCAAGTTTGGTTTTGGTAATTAATAACACCAAGTTGCTAATGCCTTGTGTTTATGTGATTTGAGTTAGGCATAGCAACATGTGTGATGAAGGAGAAATGTGACATGGAGTGGTGGACACATGATCACAAAGAGATGAAGCATGGAGTGGAGATTATGGTGATAGACAAGGAGTAAATTGATCAAGGCAAAGGTATGAACATAGGGTTTTGCTTTTGCCGGTCTAAGTTGAGTAGAGAAGTGATTGACCGGATTTAGGATAGATAGCCGACTATCAAGAGGGGAAATCACGGTCATTTCTCGAATCAAGTGGTACTAGGTCCATATCTTGAGCTTATGCATTAGGATCTAGTAATGAGCTAACTTAACTCCTTTGATGAAAATGTTTGTGAAATGCTAACATACATGCACAATGGAGGTGGTCACTTGGTGGTGTTAGCACACTTGCAAAGGAGGTGGAGTCCCTAGGGTAGAGTAGGGTTTAGATTCCGGTAAAATGGAATGCATATTTTCTATTGCACCGGAGGAATTTTTTCGGAAAAGTCGGACGAGTGTTTTTTACTGAGAAACACTTGTTAGACATTGGGTCAGACAGCATCAGACATTGAGGCCACATCCAACGAGTGCATCGTAGTAAAGCGCAAACAGTTGAGTGTGTTGGAGCGTCCGATGGGTTCGCGTTCGATGCGGTTCTAGCACTGTTGAGCGTCCGACACTTAGTGATGTCAGCTGGGATGTGAGTGAGGATTTGGCAAAGTGGACACGTCGAACACTGAGGGTGTGTCCTATGCCCCTCCATCAGACGCGTCCGATGGTCCTACAAGTTTGCAAACCTCTCTGAGTAGCGTCCAACGTGAGGTGGCGCGTCCGACGCCTGGCGCTAGACGCATCCGACTTATACTCCAAAAGTTCGTTGTCGTTCTAGTGAATGTTAGAGATTAACGGTCTAGGTTGAAAGGACACATGGCAGCGATTGAGCGCGCGAGGCAGGCAAGCGTCTGATGCTCAACCACGTCCAACGGTGTGCGTCGAAGCATCTGACGCCCTCGACTTTAGCCCTAATGGCTAGTTTTCGGACTGACCTCTGTAAATAGAAGTGGCTAGCCTTGGGGGCTTCCCTCTTGCACCTTTGAACACTTGAGACATAATTTGAGCTAGAGAACACTCCCTCCACTCATCTCCTTGCTTGATTGCTAATCCTGGTGAGATTGAGTGAGATTCAAGTGCATTACTTAGTGAGTTGTATCTAGTGGCACTTGATCCTTGTGTTTGCTGTGGATTTTTTGTTACTCTTGGGTGTTTCCCAGCACCCTAGATGGCGTGGAACAGCGGAGGTGTTGAGCTCATGATTGGAAATTTTTCGAGCCTCGCCAAGTGATTTGTGAGAGGTTCTTGAGCCTTCCTCGTGGAAGATCGCAATTGTCTACTCTAGTGGATTGCTCGTGGCTTGGAGGATCCCCATCTTATGAGTGGATGTGCGGCACCCGCTGAGGGTTTGGCTTTGAATTGCCAATTATCTCGTGATCCATCAAGTGGGTGTATCACCACAACAAGGACTAGCTTGCCGGGAGGCAAGTGAACCTCGATAAAAAATTGTGTGTCATCTTGTCCTAAGGATTTTCTATTGTGATTGTGTTTGTGATTGATCGGATATATCTCTTCTCTACGACATCGGTATAACAATCACTCTCCACTCCTTTACTTACTTGCTTACCTTGATAATTGTTTAGATTGTGTAGCTTAGTTCTTGTTTAGAGTATAGTTATTGTGTAGCCTTCTCTTGTTGTTGTGGTTTAGTGTTTAGCCTTGTACTAATTTGTTTAGGTGGCTTGCATAGCTTAGTTGAGCTAGTGCTAAAATTGCTTCACCATTTGTTTTACTAACTCACTTGCTTAGTGAAATTTCTAGAAAATTTAAATAGGCTATTCACCCTCTAGTCATTTGGACCCAACTGTTCATGAGGCCCTGACAGAGGTACTCAAAACCACTCTTTGAGGTCAAGAAGTTGTTGCATAGTCAAGGTTTGGACATGGAACAGTTGAAGAAGATGCATGCTGAAGGACCTAAGATGGTGGACACCGTGGGAGGCTAGCTGGCGGTTGTGACTATGAAGGTGGATGCTATAAAATATGAGGTGGATGCTATAAAAGATGTCTTTGAGATGCACATATAAGTCTCTATCATGGGTAATGTGTGTAATGGAACTTAACTTTGCTTCTAGTGGTGTGATGTGAAAAATTAAGTTTTTTAACTTACTTTTGGGTTGTATGCCATAGACAAGATATAAATGAACTAAGTAATAATATTAATATTTCATATATATATATATATATATATATATGTGATGCCTATGTGTGTTATGTGATGACCATATAGCAGCTACTGGATGCTACTACCATGACAATATAGCATAGGCACTGGCTGTTGTTGGTTTCATGTATGTGATGACCATATAGTACCTTGCTGGATGGTCATGAGTTTAACAAGAGGGAGGAGAAGAGAGCAATCTAAATGTCTACTGATCATATGTGTGCTCTGTGATGATATGCTACGTCAAATTATGGCAGCATATATATACATCTCATGAGACACTACACCACAGCCCCAGAATAGCGTCACACGTGTGTCGTTATAAATACACTAATACCGTTGAACCATCGGTCGGTATAGCATGCCCACGAATCAAGTGTCGGTAAATGTAGCTTTTGTGTTGAACTATCAGTCAGTATACATATTTGGCTGTACAGTCAAGCCATCAGTCGCAATTTGGGGCTTAGAACAAATTAAATAGAAAGATCTCAATAGACAACAAATTATTACTCAATTAGTAACTTCTCATACACATAGCATGTAGATTTTACGGATTGAAGAATTTGGAAGCAAAAAATATTTACTATAGACTGGGCTGTAATGAATAAAAAATCCATTGCTCACTGCGGCAAAATCTCCAGCTGCAACGTTAGAGAAAATTGGACACCTGGATCCTAATGGCTATTGGGCTGTTGAAAGCACATGGACTTAAAAAAAAATTCAAAGGGTATATTTAATTCATCATCTTATTTGTTACACTCCAGGACTTAAAAAAATTACATAGGCTATATTTATTTCATCATATTATTTGTTACCCTCCAAAACAGTGCATATACTAAATCTGTATATTGCTTTGAGTTAATTAGGTACCATCAGTTTACTTATTTATTTCATTTACGATGGTTTGGGACACTGAACTTTCCTTTTTATGAAATTTGACTATTATTTTTAGAGAACCTCTTGGAGTTGATCTTATTAGCTGTCTTTCTCCAACATTGGTAAAAGTAGTCGCTAATTGGATATTCATACTACATTTCAGGCCGTCCTGCTCCTGCAAGGTCCTAGGCAGCATACCTCATGGTGTCCACAAGTTAAAAGTGCTCATAGAGTTGTGTTGTTTTGATCCTATTAGAGATATAACTATGAGCTCACTATTACTGAAATTTGAGCAGTGGGTTTAGGTGTTAGTGAGCTAAGCTTTTGGTCTCAAGTGGTGGATGTATGACTTTTGGTCATATGAGGTAGATGTTGTATGACTTTTGGTCACATGAGGTAGATATAGGGATATTGATCGCTTGGTCATGCACAAACTTCATGTTTGTGAATCTATTTTGTACTTATGATGTTGAATATGACTGACCTTACATTGGGCTACACATATATGAATAAATCAGTTATGGTTAAAATATCTTTTAATGAATGTGGGTGCATTGATAATAGATTATTTTTGGGTTATTATGTATTGTTGATTAGCAACATATACATTGCCTCTATGAAGGATTCGCATTGGACTGTTAGTTGCTAAAAGTATTTATAGCTTCAAACTATGTGTCGGTATATGTGATCCCTAAGACATCAGACTATCGGTCGCTAAAAACATGTCGGTCGGTATAGGTTATACCGACGCCACTTTTAGCGGCTGCAATTAAGTGTCGGGCTGTCGGCATAGATCTATGGCGACCGATGGAGCGTCGCTATATCGACCTATGCCAACCGACGACATGTCGCTATTCCGAGGCTGTGGTGTAGTGAGAGAAATGATCTAAAATTGTCTTGATAAACATACATGCACAATGCAAGGCAGCATACACATTACAAAGAGCTGCGCATTGTTCCCAAACTCACGTGAGCATCTATATATTTTTGCAGAATTTTTGTTTCTTGCATCTTTTGGCCATATGTTGGTGAAGTGGTCGCCGACATCAAGTTAGGGGCCTCCGCTCGGGCTAGCAGAGGCAATTTGTGATGACTGTAGGGGGAGGCCTCTCGCTTGGTGAAGCGAAGGCCCTTTAGCGCACAGGCAGAGTGGGAAACAGACCTCTTGTGGAGTTATTAATTCATTCACCAATCGCCCGCTCTGGCATTTACAACTCCCTTTATATAGGGTGCATATCTCCATGGTCAAAATATTACATTGATGCCCTGTGATGGCAGCGGGATATTCTAGCATATGCCCCCCGCTGTGCTTTTCTACTCAATGTTATTTGCATAACTTTCTCTCTCAGATGTCCCTAGCCTAGCGGGCTAGAATTTTGACCTATGTGCGGCCCAAGCCTAGCCTTCCTGCAGTGTCTTAGCCCACGATGTTCTTCTGCCCTGCCTCTGGAGGCCGCCTAGCTGTGCAGAAACTGACTCCTAGTGCGAAGGCTTTGTGACGCACCTCCTCTGAGCCCCATCACAATGGCTTCCTCATGTACCTATGTATTCAAAGCCCAAAATGTGTTAGTTGTAATCCTGCTCGGGACCTTCGCTGCTAGATGTACGAAGGCCCTTCACGGCCGGAGGTCCCGCTCGCCCATGAGCAGCCCATGAGATGGCCCTCTGTTCCCAAGTCAGATCCATGCTGAACAAACGAGACCTTCGCCCACCAAATTGTGCCTGCGGTGGTAGTAGAGGGCAATGTCCCAACACCATAGGCCCAACCCCTTTACGCCCATCTCTTAGGTATGGAGTTAGCTCGCTCGCCAACAGCCGAGGAAGGATCGAAGCATCCAAAGGAGGCACTTAATTGGATGCATTGAACTCTTCCTTGTTCACAACATAGTTCTAGTACATGCTCTTCTTGTCTTGATCAATGGTGTAAAACATGTAGCCATTCATTTCAAAGCCTTGATAGGTTATGACTGTGAAGAAAGTGCCCTTTGCTAGCTTTAGAAGCCTTTCGTCTAGGCAAGATATTTTATTGGCAAGCCTATGTTTGATCCATTCGGTGAACCGGCTCATATGTGCCCACGCTAAACAAGCTTCGCCCTTGTGTGGGTTTTGTCGATTCAACACCTCCATATGCTCTAAGATGTAAGGCCCCACCTCTATTGTGTGCTGCAACACACAAAATTTTTGCTTGTGCGAAGGAAACTACATTGAGAGTAATGCGCTTCTCCCCAACATACCCTCTACCCCCTAGCCTTCCCTCATGACGAGGATTGGAGATGCCGATTGGATTAGTGGGGTTAATATAACTGAGGCACCGGTCGATCACTTGCCCACATCAGCACATTTTGGACGACAACCAACTCTCTTCCCGTGAGGCTCAAAGCCAGAGGCATGTGCCGTGCGCGATGACGGTAGGCATCGCCGCCATGAGAGCCGTGCAAGAGCCCGCTAAGACATCCAGTTGGTGCCAATACCCTCTCTCTCTTCCCGTGCATGAGGCCAACTAAAGCACCCAGAATACTACAAACGCGCCTGAGGAACTCATGTGTGCAACTACCAAGGGATCTTCCATAAGACACACTACTGCAGACGTGCATGTCGTATGTACGTCCGTAGACTTTGCTACCAGTATCCCCGGCCTTAGGATTTATAACGTGCGTCTTTACTAACTACTGCATATATAGAAACTTTTTACGAACGCCCGTCTCAAGCTATATCCCAGACAAGTTGTGTCAACACGTGACTGCAATAAGAGATGTTACTACTGATTACTGAAGCGTATACTATAGACGTGTCCATTGCTTTTGACACTGCTATCCCGTACTCAGGAAACAACACACACGTTTGTTATATCATCTTCTTACAGATGTGTGTTGATCTCTCCAGGCCGGCGACCCCTGCAAGTCAGTATAACACGTCTGTAGTAGTGCTACTGCAGATGCGCGCACGTGGTGACGTCTAGGTGTGAATTTAACGCTTTTGAATTCAACACCCAAGGGATCCAATGCAAACAGACCCTGAGTAGCCAACATTAAAAGTTTTAACACAGTTTTTGCAGTATGTGTGCCGCACACAGATGAACCATAACATCTTGGGCGGGGTTGAGTGTGCTTACATGAGAAGCATGTTTTTTAAGAGGACCACGTTTTGACAGAGTTGTAACCATAATTTTTCAATACATAGTACAGGTGCATAACCAACTAATCGTATGTTATAACGTCCACATCTACCATATTCACACACCGTTCTCCGTTGTGTGGACAACTATGAATGCACGTGATTCATGATTTGTTTTCTTGACAATAATTTGCACCACTGCTGGTGAGAAAATATAAAGTAGGTAGGCGGTCTCTATATAGGCCCATATATGCCGCACAATAAACAAAGCAACATTTCGTCCGAGTCTGCAAATCACCTCGTAGCCGCTCGGACCTTCAATTCAGCCATGCTGGTCATTCTCCTGCAAATCCACACCATATACACACTTTCTGTTGCCGTGACGGCCAACAGCGCCTCCATGTCCATGTCCACACCCCCAGTTCCCTGCCTTGTGGAGCAGGCCTCCTCGCTCCTCCGTCTGAAGCACTCCTTCAGCTCAGCCGTCGGAGACTTGACCACCTTCCAGTCATGGATCGCCGGCACGGACTGCTGCAGCTGGGAAGGCGTCAGCTGCGGCAACACAGATGGACGAGTAACCAGCCTCGACTTGGGCGGCCGCCAGCTGCAAGCCGGCGGCGGCCTTGAGCCAGCGCTGTTCAACCTGACCTCGCTCAGCCACCTCGACCTCTCCGGCAACGACTTCAACATGTCCCAGCTCCCATCCACCGGGTTCGAGCAGCTCACCGCTCTCACCCACCTTGACCTCTCCGACACCAACTTTGCCGGCTCCGTCCCGTCCGGCATCGGCCGCCACTCAGGCCTCGTCTACCTTGACCTCTCCACCAGCTTCTATGAGTATGACTACGACACTGAGAACAAAGCCTTGCACTACTCGTATTCCATATGGCAGCTCTCGGTGCCAAACATGGCAACTTTACTGGCCAACCTCACAAATCTGGAGGAGCTCCATCTGGGCATGGTGAATTTGTCCGCCAGCGGCGCAGGTTGGTGCAACGACTTGGCCACATTCAACCCTAAGATCCAGGTCTTAAGCTTACCTTACTGTTCGCTTGGGGGGCAAATATGTAAATCACTCTCAGCACTGAGATCACTCAGAGTGATCGAGCTCCATTACAACCACCTGTCTGGCTCAGTGCCAGAGTTCTTGGCTTCTGCCTTCCCTAACCTGACGGTTCTTGAGCTTTCCAGAAATAAGTTTGAAGGGCAGTTCCCTCCGATCATCTTGCAGCACAAGATGTTACAAACTGTTGACATCTCTGAGAATCTTGGGATCTCTGGTGTTCTGCCAAATTTCACGGAGGACAGCAGCTTGGAAAATCTGTTTGTCAACAACACAAACTTCTCAGGTACAATACCAGGTTCTATAGGCAATCTAAAGTCTCTCAAGAAGTTAGGCCTTGGTGCAAGTGGATTTTCTGGGATACTGCCTTCTTCAATAGGTGAGCTCAAATCCTTGGAGCTGTTAGATGTGTCAGGGTTACAGCTAGTAGGATCCATACCCTCATGGATATCAAACCTGACTTCTCTCAGGGTTCTCCGGTTCTATTACTGTGGATTATCTGGACCAGTGCCTCCTTGGATAGGAAATCTAACGAATTTAACAAAATTAGCACTTTTCAGTTGCAACTTCTCTGGGACGATACCTCCACAAATCTCAAATTTGACCCAGTTACAAATGCTTCTGCTCCAGTCAAATTCTTTCATAGGAACAGTGCAGCTATCCGCATTCTCAACCATGCAAAATCTAACTGTCCTCAATCTTTCAAATAATGAACTGCAAGTGGTGGATGGAGAAAACAGCTCCTCACTCATGGCGTTACAAAAACTTGAATACTTACGACTAGTGTCTTGCAGACTGTCTAGCTTCCCCAAAACTTTGAGGCACCTCAACAGGATCCAAGGTCTTGACCTCTCGGATAACCAAATCCATGGCGCAGTACCTGAGTGGGTATGGGAGAATTGGAAGGACATTATCCTTTTGAACCTGTCACATAATAAGTTCAGTAGTCTTGGTTCTGATCCTTTGCTTCCTGTTCGCATAGAATACTTTGATCTCAGCTTCAACAATTTCACTGGACCGATACCTATTCCACGAGATGGCAGTGTCACACTTGATTACTCGAGCAACCAATTATCATCCATCCCTCTTGATTACTCTACTTACCTTGGAATTACTCGCTTTTTAAAGGCCTCCAGAAACAACCTGTCTGGAAATATCTCAACATTGATTTGTGGCAAATTTAGAAATCTAGAAGTTATCGATCTGTCCTATAACAACTTCAGTGGTGCAATCCCATCTTGTTTGATGAAGGATGTCAGCAAACTTCAAGTATTAAATCTAAGAGGAAATAAACTTGCTGGAGAGTTACCTGATAACGTTAACAAAGGCTGTGCACTTGAGGTGTTAGATTTAAGTGGCAATTGGATTGAAGGGAAAATACCCAGATCTCTTGTTGCTTGCAAGAATCTACAGCTACTTGACATTGGAGGCAACCAGATAAGTGACTCTTTCCCATGTTGGATAAGCGCACTTCCTAAACTTCAAGTTCTTGTCCTCAAATCTAACAAGTTCACTGGACAGCTGCTACATCCATCATATGATACAGTAGACGGAAACAAATGTACATTTATAGAACTGCGAATTGCCGATATCTCTTCAAACAACTTCACTAGCACATTGCCAGAAGGATGGTTTATGATGCTCAAGTCAATGATGACCAGGTCTGATAATGAGGCATTAGTCATGCAAAATCAATATTACCATGGGCAAACATACCAATTTACAACTACAACAACATATAAAGGGAAGTCCATGACCATCCAGAAGATATTGAGGACCCTTGTGCTGATTGATATCTCAAACAATGCATTCTGCGGTACCATCCCTGAGTCCATTGGGGATCTTGTGCTCCTTCTTGGGCTCAACATGTCTCATAATGCTCTAGCAGGGCCAATTCCATCTCAATTTGGAAGCTTAAAGCAACTTGAATCATTGGACCTCTCCTCAAATGAGCTTTCTGGTGAGATCCCAGAGGAGCTAGCATCACTGAACTTCCTTTCGACTTTGAATCTGTCCTACAACATGCTAGCTGGACGAATACCAGAGTCATCTCAGTTCTCCACATTTTCCAATAGCTCTTTTCTGGGGAACACTGGCTTGTGTGGACTTCCAGTGTCCAAACAATGCAGCAATCAAACAGAAACTAACGTGCTACATGCTTTAGACAACGACTTTGAAGATGTCCTGCTCTTCATGTTCACTGCGTTGGGATTTGGCATCTTCTTTTCAATTACAGTCATAGTGATATGGGGAAGAGACAGCACAAAGTAAAACCAGACCCTTGAGTCTTGACAGAGCTGTTGTATCGAGTCTGTCTGCGTTGATCCACAGTTAGTATGTTAAGATCAAACCTGTATTGAAGTAGCCAAAAACAATTAAGCCTGTGCTGTAATTTATGATTTTTAGGCCTGTATAATTTTAACAATGAAGTGTTGTCTAGCATATCCATAAGAATATTTTATAATTGATAGCAAAGTTCTTTCTGCGATGTGTCAACTGTCAAGTACATATTTACAATCATGGAAAATCATAAGTTTAGTGTATGTAGAGTAACAGGTTAGTTGAGGATGACCAAACAAATAGAGGGTAGCAATTGAACAGCTTTCTACAATACTAATTTTTGAAATGTAAATAAAATACTGATGACTGTTGGCTTGACATCACGGCCTTGAATGACAAATAGAAGGAATTTGGATAGAGCTGATCAGTAACATCACTTCATTCCAACTTTCATTAATATCGATTTCCTCCACATATATCCATTGAAAGTGGCAACAGCACTGCAAACTTATTATCATTAGAAGGAAGCACCCAACGCTGAATCTGGTAGCTATTGGAGCCCAGCAAGGATTTCTTCAGAGATCCCACTGTTCGATCCCAGCTCATGCCCACCCATGCCTTGACAGATTCAATGTGCATCATCTGAAGAGAAGGATGAAAGTACTACTCTGTGAAGAGTTCATGCCCACCCATGTCAAATATATATTGAATAATGTTCGAAGAGCTCTTCATTCTTTTCCTTTTAATCCCTAGCATTGTCTTAATTTGTGCATGAGCATGCATCAGATGGCTCATCCGCCACGCAAAGTCTGCAAAATAAGTAATCTAAGTAAACATGTGACAGATCATGTTCATTCTAACCTACTCATTTATGGAAGAATTGAGCACTGCATAAATACCGAATGCCCAGAGCACCAGTACAATAACTATGACTATGAGACAGAAAAGATAGCCAGTAATACAGTATCAACCATGTCTGGCATATCGGCAAAGTTCGTGCTACTCAGGTATTTACATATATAAGATTCTTATTTTTTTGGTGCGGGAATGTAAGATTTCTACTTGCTACGATAATAACAGAAAGGGCTAACACAGACAATATATATAACAAATAATATTACTAGGGCAGGCAAAGTAGGCATTGAGTTGAGACACAAATCCAAATATATTTCTGCCAAGCAAGAATCAGATCTATAGCATGCCAGCGCCCCAAGAATTATTTTACCCACTTGTAATTGTAACGTGATTAACGAACAGCGGACATGTTTATGCCCACTTGGTGGACAAATGAAGCGTTGAAACACACAAATACAAACCGCACAGAGATTCGCACTAGCTCTATCCCGCTGAACTAAGAAGGGACCAAGGAGAGCAGGTCACCAGCGGCGGTGCGGCGGCGGCGGCGGCGGCGGCGTACCGGGGAGAAGGGACAGAGGAGCAGCGTGAATGCGCTACGGCAATTGATGCGAGACTCGGGCACCCAGCTTCACCAAGCGGAGCACGTGTAGTGTAGGCCCAACTGCCCAAGTCGACATGGGCCGATTGGAATCCCCAGGTGGCCTACGCATATGCTTAAATGGGAGCTCGGTATCAAATAGGACTTTTCTATTACGGCCTTGTTTAGTTGCCGAAATGAAAAATTTATGCCTACTCTAACACTTTTGTTTGTTTGTGATAAATATTGTCTAATTATGGACTAACTAGATTCAAAAGATTTATCTCATGATTTATAGGCTAATTGTGTAATTAGTTTTTATTTTTAACTATATTTAATGTTTCATGCATGTGTCGCAAGATTCGATGTGACGGAGAATCTCAAAAAAAATTTAGTTTTTGGGTTGAACTAAACAACGCCTAGGAATTTCAGCTGTCATCTATGCGGGCTGCTGTTATATCTATATCTAGATGCATAGTAATAAAAACAATATATTTACAAATGTCAAAATGTCTTATAAAGTCTTGTGTAGTTGCTGGATTCACCTTAATCTATATGGGGTGAGTGGATTGGGGTGTTAGGTCCACTCCAATCCACTCGATTGATGTGAATTCGGTTTATCCAAACAAAAACCTAATTTGGAACTAATATGAACGTGCCAGTGTTCGGCTTTGGTTTGTAGTGATGGTAATGGATGTCTAAAAGTCCAAATTATCCGAATCTGTATCCGTTGTATTTGTTTCTAATGTGGATACTAAGTGAATTTATCGAATACATTTTTTAGTATTTTTCTCTATCCGATTCTAGATCTATACTGGACAAAAATATAGAATATTTGACATCGAAGAAGAAGGTATAATGAATGTATTGAAAAGTTTTCTTTCCATGATTAGTGACTAATTATTTAATTGTAATACTAGTAGTGATGTCTTGAAAGTATTTAGTAGTATATCTATAATTAACATTTAATATTAATTTAATATTATTAATGATACATAAATCATAAGTAATTCTAGTATAATTTTGTTTAAATCTAATATATTTATTCATTTTAATACTTTAATTTATTCTTTGTTGACATAAATTTTTTTCTAGAATTTATAATTTCATGATAAATATTATATAAATAATGATTTATTCATTCATATATTCAAGTATTAAATGTTGATTGATAACTATATTATTTTTTATGAGATATTCTTATCTATGTTATATACCTACATACTTGTGTAATAATTTTGTAATCACAAAAAAAATTAATAGAGCAAAATGGCTACTTGTCGACTACCATTATTATTTAAATCTCTTCACTAAACCTATCATTTTATTAAATAATTATCATTTATAATTTAGTTCACTTTGATATTGGACATTATTAGAAGTGTACTTTAATTTTGTTTCACTTTGATTATCGACAAATTCAGGAGTAAAATTCTATTCATCTATGTAATTTAACAATATACACTTTAAGTGGAATTGTTGAGTAGATATCCGAATAGAAATCTGAATCCGAGACATTCTTTTTGTATTCCTATTTAATAAGATCCATATATGTATTTGGATCCGAATAAAAGTGTAGTAAAATGTGTGATCTAGGTCCGATTTTATGCGAATCCGATCCATTTCTATCCCTATATGGTTTCAGTGCTTGCATGACGTGAGTTCTCAGGTTTATCCGAGACGTGAGTCCAATTTGCGTCCAGTTTTAGTTTGCATGTGTACATGAGTCTGGGTTTGCGTTTGGACATTTTTTTCGCGCGTTCAGCGTCCGCTTCCATCGTCCCACTTTTACTTTGCGGTTACCTAAATCTGATTCTAAACTCGGTCTGATGAGATTCCCAATATAAAATGGAAAGACTTGGCGTCGTGGTGAGTCAAATAGACCTGTGCTATCAACATTGACCAAGACCTGGCGTCAACTATACTGACCTAGCTGCACACCAAATCAAATCAGAATCCATCCGATAATGTGAATTGACGTGACAATCTTCCTTCTTTAAATTTTGAACCCGTTTGGCAACTAAAAGCTAAAAACTTACTCCCCCGTCCAAAAAAAAAGTATCGTTTTAGGTTTTCGTACCACAAGTTTAACTCAATTCGTAGAAAATACGTACAATATTTATATCTTTAAATAAATTTGTTAAAAATTAGATTTAAAGATCTTTTCGATGATATTAATTATATATTATAAATATAAATATTTTTTAGTATATATTTATTTAAAGTTATTTCTCGAGAAGCACAAACGACACCTATTTTGGGACGGCGAGGGAGTACAAATTTGTTTCAAAATGAAATAGTAAAAAGCTAACAACCAGAACAGTAGCCAAAATCTCAAAATTAAGTTGCAGTTTAAACATACAAGGACCTTAGAGTGTGGGCTCCCAAATAAACCATTATGTGTTTTGTATTGGCTTTCATTGCATGATATGGGATGCTGCTGTGCACATGGCTAGATTGATCAGTTTCATCAAACGATTATTAGTTTTTTCCAGGTCGAAGCTGATGCATGAAGGACAGGAATTATCAAACCATACCTGCTTCTGCCACAGATTTACAAGAGCAATTTGATTCAACTCCAACCTTTTTTGGGATGAGAATCTTGCACGCTGGTCCTTGGATTTTTTTTTCCTGACTCCTCTCGGAGTATATATTCAGGCAATTAGCAGAGCGTGTGCAAGTGTACGCGTCCGCCGGCCTTCTATATATATGCCACACCAGCTAGCAAAACTGCACCCAGCCAAGATTAGCAACTTGCCCCACAGTTTCTGACGGCAGCGAGTGCAGCATCGCGGCGTAGAGGATGGCTAGCTGGTCACTGGCGTTCCTTTTCCTCCTCACACTGATGCTGATCTTATTAGCGACACCTCTACAAGAGGCATCTACCTTGGCCTTCGCGAGGTCAGGCTTATGCTCCGACGACAACCCAGGATTTATTTGCCCCCCTCCTCTCCATTGAAACTACAAGAGAGGCAAAATAATGACCTTGGATGGCGGTTTACCTTTAGACTTGGGTTTTAAATTTTATTTTGTTTTCTCGGTTGTGTGAGACTATTTTGAGTGGTCAACTTTGTAATAATTGGGGTCGATTCCTCTTTTGAGAGAATGAAGCCGCATGTTTTCCCGTTATCTAAAAATACAAGAGGCAGTGACCACAAGCGTGCCGTCTATGGGCTGGGGTATCATCCATCCCATTCTTGTCATTTTCTTCCTCTCCAGTCTTCTTCTTCTTCTTCTTCTTCTTCTTCTTCTATGCATGATATTATTATCTATATATGTATCAAGGGAATGTGGAAGATGATAAAGATAAAGTGCTCCCTCCATGTAATATGCAAGCTAGTGGTTCTCATGATCAAATTTAAGTTCAAGTCTACAAGATCATCAACAAGTGGCTTGTTAATCTCAAGCAAATTCATCAATTTACTAACCAAGTGCAAGTGATCAACCTCAAGTTCTCCAACCGGTTTCTATTGTGAGAGATCATCCCCTAGATAAAAAATGGTACTCGTATTAGACCAGAGAAAAAGGTTTGATACAATTTTGACTAATTGTTGATCTAAATCTATAATGTTTGACTTGTCCTTTAGTCAAATATGCACTAGTACACAAGTGCTCAAAGCCGGCGGTGGCAAAACCTTTGCACAGACGGTTTTAGTTATCATGCGCCTGTTGATGAGGACATCAACACCATCGATATATCCGCACCTACACCAGTTGGTCCTCTTACTCATGCTCGTGCCCGTCAACTCAACCTTCAAGTAAGTTCAGTTTTAAACTCTTGTCAATCATATTTAGACAATGGAGACACGTGCACTTTCGTGTTGCTCAGGAATAATGGACAAGATCAGCAAGGGAAGGTTCAACTGCATTCGGAATTTGAGGCAACACCAACTTCAAGGGCTGATTGCATATGGGAAGAGTGATAACTTAACAAAGGTGATTGGAGATCAGGTCCAAGCCTCCACAACATCCTCTATCAAGTTACCACGTCGCTTCTAAAGCAAGGAAACAAAGAGTCCAAACCCAACACGTTTTGGCAGTTGGATTCGGACTGAAAAATAACTCTAACTTGTATGGATCACCACGGCGTCATATGGACTCCAACTGGGACGTTCCTATACTTGTTGGAAAGCTCATGAAGTCTACTTTCCAATGGGTCCAACCACATATCTATGCAGCTTATGAGTCGGGCGCAGTCCTTGTTTTTGTGCCGACACCTTTTTCTGTTTTGGTGCTGCGTCATCCTATTTTGGACCAATGGCCCATGTATCAAGTTGAGTCCATTAGGGACGCGTCCTAGGGTTGGAGGATGACTCTAGCACCCCTTTGGTCGTCCTCCCCTCTATTTATTTACATCTAGAGCCGCCATGAACAACTGGGTTTTGATTAGATAAAGTTTAGCCTTCGCTACTTGCTTGTAAACGCGCGTGCTGATCCAGCCGCCCGTCTTCTTGTTTTCGAAACCCCACTTCATTAGAGATTGAGTTTGAAACCTTCATTTACATCTAGTAATTTAGTACTTGTTCTACTTGTTCTTCCTGGTTCTTCGATTGCTTGCAGGACGAGTGCCCTAGTGGCCGGGTGTTGCGCTCCACAAGATCGTGACAGCCATTGGAGGCGGTGTATCGGTTGCTAAGGCGCGGCCTTAGAAGGCTGTAGTCGGGCCGTGAACGTCATCTCCATTCACTAATCGAGTTATCCAGCACCTCTCATCGAAAGATCAGGCGAAAACCCTAGTGGGTTCACATCAGTTGGTAATCAGAGCAAGGTTTATCGGTGAGAGATTTCCAATTCTTCGTGTTTGTTTTTCCTATAGTCCAAAAAAAAGCCAAAAAATATAGCAGATTTGTTTTCCATAATCCTATAAATCCTTTGTGTCGTGGCTAGTACTACTTAGTTAGGGCTGGTTGAATGAGTGTTTGCTTCGGTCGTGTCCAATGCTGGTTTTAGTTTAGTCCTTTAGAGTTTTGAGTTCTTGTCACCATCTAGTCACAACTGCGTCCAATCTATTGTGGGTTGGAATTTGAGTAGATCTTAATAATAGGTGCAGCCACTTGTTGGTCTATTCTGCGTTTCCATCAACGTGATCCAAAAGGAAAGATAGCACTTCATACTTGTGCTAGATATATTGAATTTTGAGGTTCAGCCTTACTCTAGTGAGAGGGTGAGAGTGGTGAAGTGATATTTTGTACTATTTTATTTATAAAATCAGGTTTTGAGGTTCCCCAAAAAAAAAGAAAAGAGAAAGAAAAAAAATTAAAAAAAAGAAAGAAAGAAAGAAAAAAATCAAAAAAAGGGGATTGTTGTTCCTTTTTGTTTCCAGTAGGGCTGCTCATTTTATTTCTAGTGGTGCGCTATGTTTTCCCTTTGTGTCCAGGCTCGCGTCTCTAGCACGGTCTAGGCTAGGACCAGCACAGTACCACCGTTGAGCGTTTATTCAACTTGCTTTTTATAACTAACGTGGTGCTAGTTCGATCCTTATTTCAACTCACCTATAGCTCCACATATTCTACAGCTTGATAGGTTTTGTTGCTGCGGCACCGATACACTTCGTCCATTGCTGTGGATTTGTTGGTAGCCGATCCCTCCTGTTGAGCAAGGTAAGAATTGGTAAGAACTTGTTAGACAGGTTGACAGAGAGCGTCTTACAGTAGCCACATCCTAATAGCTGTAGGGTTTTTATTTCTTCACCTATTTTTCTTGTTTCCACTGTGTGTTTTTTTTAAACCATGTCAGAGACAGAGGATACCAACAAAATTCCACAGTCACCTCGCACTAAGGGCATCATACAACATTTTGAAAGGCAAGTGAAGCTACACACAGAGGGACTTGATGACGACTTGAAGGTGACGAATGACAAGCTTGGGCAGTTGGAGGACACGCAGATTGCCACAAACAACAAGATTACAAAGATGGAGGCATCTATTACTAGTATGGATAAAAGTCTTGCTGCTCTTCTCAAACGCTTTGATGACTTCCACACAATGGACAAAGAGAAGCATAAGGAAGAAAACAAGGAGGAAGACCGAGTGGATGGCAATTATGATGATGATTACACTGCTGATACGAAACGAGATGATCAAGACACTCATCATCGACGTCGCCTACGTCACACCCGTAGAGGTATGGGTGGCCACCACCGACGCGAGGTACACAATAATAATGATGCTTTCAGTAAGATTAAATTTAAAATACCTCCTTTTGATGGTAAATATGACCCTGATGCATACATTACTTGGGAGATTGCTGTTGACCAAAAGTTTACATGTCATGAATTTCCTGAGGATACACGTGTTAGGGCTGCTACTAGTGAGTTCACCGATTTTGCTTCCGTTTGGTGGATAGAACATGGCAAGAAAAATCCTAATAACATACCTAGAACTTGGAATGCGTTGAAACAAGTCATGAGGGCTAGATTTGTTCCTTCTTACTATGCACGTGACATGATTAATAAGTTGCAGCAATTGAGACAAGGTGCTAAAAGTGTAGAAGAATATTATCAGGAATTACAAATGGATATGCTGCGATGTAATTTAGAGGAGGAAGAAGAACCTGCTATGGCTAGATTTTTGAGCGGGTTAAATCGTGAAATCCAGGACATTCTTGCTTATAAAGATTATACTAACGTAACCTGTTTGTTTCATCTTGCTTGTAAAGCTGAAAGGGAAGTGCAGTGACGACGTTCACATGATTCTTCCACAAATACTGCAACTAAATCAGCCCAGAGACCAATCGCTAGTGCCTCCTCGGTTAATTCCACAGGAAGAACAAGAGATGTTCAGTGTCATCGATGCAAGGGCTATGGGCACGTACAGCGAGATTGTCCAAACAAACGTATTTTGGTGGTTAACGCTGATGGTGGGTATTCCTCTACTAGTGATTTTGATGACGATACACGTGCTTTGCTTGCTGCTGATGATACAGGTAGGGATGAAGCAATAGAAGAGCAGATAGGTGCAGAGAATGTAGAGCATTATGAGAGTCTTATTGTGCAGCGTGTGCTTAGTGCTCAAGCGGAGAAGGTAGAGCAGAATCAGCGGCATACATTGTTCCAAACAAAGTATGTTATTAAAGAGCGTTCTTGTCGTTTGATTATTGATGGAGGTAGCCGCAACAACTTGGCTAGCAGCAACATGGTGGAGAAGCTTGCACTTACCACCAAACCACATCCACATCCATATCACATTCGGTGGCTGAACAACAGTGGTAAGGCCAAGGTAACAAAACTGGTGCGAATTAATTTTACTATTGGTTCATACCATGATGTTGTTGAATGTGATGTTGTACCTATGGAAGCTTGTAATATTCTGCTAGGTAGACCATGGCAATTTGATAAGGAATGTATACATCATGGTAGATCAAATCAGTATTCGTTTATGCACCATCATATGAAAATTGTTTTGCTACCTATGTCTCCCGAAGCTATCGTACGTGATGAAGTTGCTAAAATTACCAAGGCTAAAATTAAGAACAATGCAGATGCCAATGGAAATAACAAAGATGAGATAAGATTAAATGGACATTGCATGCTTGCTACTAAATTTGATGTTAATGAACTAATTGTTTCCACATCTACTGCTTATGCTTTGGTATGTAAGGGTGTTTTGATTTCAATTGAAGATATGCTGCATTCTTTGCCCCCTGCTGTTCATAACATTTTGCAGGAGTATGCTGATGTTTTTCCAAGTGAGATACCGGCAGGGCTGCCACCTATACGTGGGATTGAGCACCAAATTAATCTTATTCCTGGTGCATCTTTGCCAAACCGCGCGCCATACAGGACAAATCTAGAGGAAACAAAAGAGATCCAGTGGCAAGTGCAAGAACTCCTCGACAAAGGTTATGGAATTGAGGTTGATCAAGCCAAGGTAGAAGCTATACAGGGATGGCCTGTACCAAAGACAATCACCCAGGTGCGGAGTTTCTTAGGACTTGCTGGGTTTTATCGCCGTTTTGTGAAGGATTTCAGCACCATTGCTGCACCATTGAATGAGCTTACAAAGAAGGGAGTGCCTTTTGTGTGGAGCAAAGTACAAGAGAATTCCTTCAACATGTTAAAAGATAAGTTAACACATGCACCTCTCCTACAGCTTCCTGATTTTAATACGACTTTTGAGCTTGAGTGTGATGCTAGTGGGATTGGTTTGGGAGGTGTTTTGCTACAAGAGGGTAAACCTGTTGCATATTTTAGTGAGAAATTGAGTGGGCCTGTTCTGAACTATTCAACTTATGATAAAGAATTGTATGCTCTTGTCCGAACTTTAGAAACATGGTAACATTATTTGTGGCCTAAAGAGTTTGTTATTCATTCTGATCATGAATCTTTAAAACATATTCGTAGTCAAGGAAAACTAAATCGCAGACATGCTAAGTGGGTAGAATTTATTGAATCCTTTCCTTATGTTATTAAGCACAAGAAAGGGAAGGATAATATCATTGCTGATGCTTTGTCAAGGAGATATACTTTGCTAAATCAACTTGATTATAAGATTTTTGGATTAGAAACGATCAAAGACCAATATGTTCATGATGCTGATTTTAATGAAGTGTTGCTGCGTTGTAAAGATGGAAAAGGATGGATCAAATTCATCGTTAGTGATGGGTTTGTGTTTAGAGCTAACAAGCTATGCATTCCAGCTAGCTCTGTTCGTTTGTTGTTGTTACAGGAAGCTCATGGAGGAGGTTTGATGGGACATTTTGGAGCAAAGAAGACGGAGGACATACTTACTGATTTGAAACCATATTTGGGTGAGGAACATGAGCTTGAGTCGAGGACGACTCAAATCCAAGAAAGGGAGGATGATGAGGACATCAACACCATCGATATATCCGCACCTACACCAGTTGGTCCTCTTACTCATGCTCGTGCCCGTCAACTCAACCTTCAAGTAAGTTCAGTTTTAAACTCTTGTCAATCATATTTAGACAATGGAGACACGTGCACTTTCGTGTTGCTCAGGAATAATGGACAAGATCAGCAAGGGAAGGTTCAACTGCATTCGGAATTTGAGGCAACACCAACTTCAAGGGCTGATTGTATATGGAAAGAGTGATAACTTAACAAAGGTGATTGGAGATCAGGTCCAAGCCTCCACAACATCCTCTATCAAGTTACCACGTCGCTTCTAAAGCAAGGAAACAAAGAGTCCAAACCCAACACGTTTTGGGAGTTGGATTCGGACTGGAAAATAACTCTAACTTGTATGGATCACCACGGCGTCATATGGACTCCAACTGGGACGTTCCTATACTTGTTGGAAAGCTCATGAAGTCTACTTTCCAATGGGTCCAACCACATATCTATGCAGCTTATGAGTCGGGCGCAGTCCTTGTTTTTGTGCCGACACCTTTTCTGTTTTGGTGCTGCGTCACCTTATTTTGGACCAATGGCCCATGTATCAAGTTGAGTCCATTAGGGACGCGTCCTAGGGTTGGAGGACGACTCTAGCACCCCTTTGGTCGTCCTCCCCTCTATTTATTTACATCTAGAGCCGCCATGAACAACTGGGTTTTGATTAGATAAAGTTTAGCCTTCGCTACTTGCTTGTAAACGCGCGTGCTGATCCAGCCGCCCGTCTTCTTGTTTTCGAAACCCCACTTCATTAGAGATTGAGTTTGAAACCTTCATTTACATCTAGTAATTTAGTACTTGTTCTACTTGTTCTTGCTGGTTATTCGATTGCTTGCAGGACGAGTGCCCTAGTGGCCGGGTGTTGTGCTCCACAAGATCGTGACAGCCATTGGAGGCGGTGTATCGGTTGCTAAGGCGCGGCCTTAGAAGGCTGTAGTCGGGCCGTGAACGTCATCTCCATTCACTAATCGAGTTATCCAGCGCCTCTCATCGAAAGATCAGGCGAAAACCCTAGTGGGTTCACATCACCTGTGTTATAACAATAGTATGACAAGAGATAACAACCGCCTATGTTAATGGCATAACACAGGCGGTTAATGTAACAAAATCGCATATCTAAATCCTCCATTTACATAGGCGTTCAGTTAAGTGAACCGTATGGGCGGTTCACTTAACTGAACCGCCTGTGTAAATGGAGGATTTACACAAGCAGTTTTGTTAAGTAAACTGTCTGTGGTAATTCCTTTTCACAGGCGGTTCCTTAAGCCAATCACCTGTGCTATTCTTTCTATAAATACCCCACAGGCCCTCTTCTTCCTCCTCGGGCAGAACTGTAGCTCGATGATACATAAATATTAAGTTAATTCTAGTATTTTTCTAATTTTGTTTAAATCTATTATATTTGTTGTTGCCCATCATTTTAATACTTTAGTTTAATGTAAATTATTTTACAGAATTTTATAATTTCCTGATAAATACATATAAATAATGGTTTATTAATTCATATATTTAACTATTAAATGTTTATTGATAACTATATTATTTTTTATGAGTTATTCTTATCTATGTTGTATACCTACATACTTGTGTAATAATTTTGTGATTCCAAAAAAATTAATAGAGCAAAATGGCTACTTGTCGACTACCATTCTTATTTAAATTTCTTCACTAAACCTATCATTTTATTAAATAATTATCATTTATAATTTAGTTCACTTTGATATTGGACATTATGAAGTGTACTTTAATTTTGTTTAACTTTGATTATCGACAAATTTAGTAGTCAAATTCTATTCATCCATGTTAAATTTAACAATATACACTTTAAGTAGAGTTGAGTAGATATCTGAATAGAAATCTGATTCCGAGACATTCGTTTTATATTCGTATTCGATAAGGTCTGTATATGTATTTGGACGAATAAAAGTGTGGTAATAAAATGTGGGATATCTGGGTCCGATTTTATACGAATCTGATCCATTTCTATCCGTATATGGTTTGAGTGCTTGGGCGACGTGAGTTCTCAGGTTTATCCGAGACATGAGTCCAGTTTGCGTTCAGTTTTAGTTCCCATGTGTAGATGAGTCTTGCGTTTGGACATTTTTTTGGCGCGTTCAGCGTCCGCTTCCATCGTCAAGCTACAAAAGTGAAAAGCCTCCCAAGGGAGACAGATCAAAACTAGGAGTCTGACGGGATTCCCAATATGAAATGGAAAGACTTGGCGTCGTGGACCTGTGCTGTCGACATTGACCAAGACCTGGCGTCAACTATGATGACCTAGGTCTTGTTTAGTTCGTGAATTTTTTTGGTTTTAGTTATTGTAGAATTTTCGTTTATATTTGATAAATATTATCCAATCATGAATTAATTAGACTCAAAAAAATTATCTCCTAAATTACAGACAAATTATGTAATTAATTTTTGTTTTCGTTTATATTTAATGTTCCATACATGCATTTAATGATTTGATGTGACTGTCTTGAATTTTTTTTTTTTATTTTGGAAGTATAACTAAACCTGGTCCTAGCTGGCGCACCAAATCAAATCAGAATCCATCCGATGATCTGAATTGACGTGACAACCTGCCTTCTTTGAAGTTTGAACCTGTTTGGGAACTAAAAGCTATAAACCTCGATTGAATTACCATAACGAGGCCATTTCCACCTCTGTGGCGAGTAACGTTTTTGTTCACCACGGTTATTCAACCGCGTACAATTGCTTCTGGCCACAGAAACGCCTGCTGCGGTACATAATTAACCACAGCGAGCAACATAAAGTGCCCACTTCGGTTAATGGTATTAACCGCAGCGGGCAACGTAAAGCACTCGCTGTGGTTAATACATTTACTGCAGCGGGCCAGTTACTGTGGTTAACAACCATTAACCGCAGCGGGCACGTTATGTTGTCCGCTTCGGTAGTTCGTTGCCTGTTGAAAGCCCTAGTTTAGTTTTGGATAATTGATGAAACCCTAGTACTAACCTCTACACTAAATGTGTGTAGACTTAATGAGATTGGTATATGCCAAGTGATAGAGCAAGTGATGATTATGGTGATGATGGTGATGACCACAAGGTGATCAAGTGCTCAACTTGGAAAAGAAGAAAGAGAAAAACAAAACCCTATGGAGTTCAAGACAAAGGTATTGCTTAGGATTTTGGTTTTGGTGATCAAGACACCATAGATAGTGTGATCATATTTAGGATAGATAGCCGTACTATAAAGAGGGAAATTCTGTGGTTAAGCGGTTATCAAGTGCCACTAGGTGTCATTGTTCATGTGCATGCGTTTAGAACCTAGTGAGCTAACTTAACTCTTTAGAAGAAAATGATTGTGAAAATGCTAACACACGTGCACATGTTGGTTTACACATTGTGGTGTTGGCACACTTTGAGAAGGAGATGGAGTTTGAAGGGTAGAAAGAGGATGGGGATTCGGCGCGTTTTGAGAAAATAAAGTGCATATTTTTTATTGCGCCGTTGGGAAAATTGGAGAAGTCGCGCAAGTGTTTCTCACTGAGAAACACTCGCCGAACACTGGCCCAAAGGCACCGGACGCTGTGTCTATGCGTCCGGTGTGCAGGCAATGCCTGGCTCAGCTAGGGTTAGGCATCGGACGCCAAGCACCGGACGCAGGTTAGACCCTGTTGGAGCGTCCGGTGTTTTGAGTCCGGTGTTCTGCGCTTTTGACTATTGGAAAAGAAAGATGAAAATGTACCTTGGATCAATAAATGATAGAGTGTGGGAAGTGACGAAAAATGATTTTGTGATCCTTGATCCCGCTAACCCCACCAACAATGAGAGAGCCAACAAGCAATGCAATACTATAGCTCTCAACACAATATATAATGGCATTGATTCAAAGGGGTTTGAGCAAGTCAAAGATCTTGAGAAGGCTAGTGAAGTGTGGACAAGACTAGGAGAAACATATGAGGGCACTACAACGGTAAAAAGTGCCAAGTTATACATGCTCAAGGACAAGCTATCCAACTTCAAGATGAAGAATGATGAGTCAATCCCGGAGATGTTCTATAGGCTCCAAGTCATCATCAATGATCTCAAGGGCCTTGGTGAGAAAGTGAAGGATGAGGACTTCATTCACGAGTTCTTGATGTGCTTGCCCAAGAGGTTCAAGACATTGAGAACAATCATCTTTAGAGGTGGATTGACGGGCGTATCTCCCAATGAGGTACTTGGAGATGTCATGACCGAAGATCAATACAATGATAATGATGATGATGAAGTCATGAAGAAGGATGAGGATGATAAGAAGAAGAAGAGTGTAGCATTCAAAGCTAGCTCTTCATCCAAGAACAAGAACAAGGGTAAGGCTAAGAAGGAAGAATCAAGTGATGAGGAGTGCTCCAATGATGATAGTGATAATGAAGCACTAGCACTCTTTGTCCGCAAGTTTGGGAAGATGATGAAGAAAAAGGGCAACCATACAAGGAAGAGATGGGACAACTCCAAGAACAAAAAATATGTGAGGCTATGCTACAAGTGTAAGAGCCCCGATCATATTGTGGCGGATTGTCCATACAATAGTGAAGGAGAAGAACAAGAAGGAGAAGAATGAAAAGAAGGACAAGAAGATAGACTTCAAGATGAAGAAGAAGGGTGGATCCTATGTTGTGACATGGGATAGTGATGCCTCTTGGGATGATGATTCAAGCGATGATGACAAGTCATCCAAGAAAAAGGCACTTGCAAGCATTGCTATCAACAAGCCATCACTCTTCGACACTCCTTCATGCTTCATGGCCAAGGGCCACAAGGTACAATATGATGAGAGTGAAAGTGAAAGTGAAAATGAACATGATAGTGGTAGTGATAATGATGATGAATTCACTAATGAACAACTCATGGACATGCTAGAACAAGCCGATTCACTTATTCACTCTAAAAACAATAAGTGCAAAGAATTAGCCAAGAAGTTAAAAGCTCTTGAGCAATCCTTTGATGAGCTCAATGCTAATCATGAGAGGCTAGTGGAAGCCCATGAGAAGCTTGGCAAGGCTCACACCAAGCTTGAGAAAGCTCACTCCTTGTTGTAAGAAGAGAACAAGGAAAAGGTTGTTGTATCATGTGATGCGGGCACAACATATGACTTAATTAAATAATCACCCAACCCACCTATTGTTGTTGCCACTAACTCTTCTTATAGGTCTTCATCCACCACCACAAACTCTACTTCTACTTCTAGTGTTGGTGTCGCTTGTGATGCTTCACTAAAGGTTTAGAATGAGACTCTCAAAAGAGAGGTGGATGAGCTCACTCATGCCCCAGGCAAGGCCTATGGGGTGAGGCTCGCTTGCTAAAGTGCTTGGGTAGCCAAAGGTTTTCTCTCAACAAAGAGGGATTAGGCTATACCCCCAAGAAAGGCAAGGCGGCCTTTGCAACTCACAAGCCTAGCTTTGTGAAGAGCAATGGTCGGTTTTGCAACAAATGCAAGCAAGTTGGGCACCTAGAGCTTAATTGTAATAAAATGAACAAGAACAAGAAAAATGCTAATATACCTTACATTCCTTTTGATTCTTGTTATGTGCTTACCAAGGGTGAGAAGGGTGTGCATGCTAAGTTTGTTGGTACACCAATTGTGGGTCTAAAGAAGAAGGCCATTTGGGTACCAAAGAGCTTAGTCACTAACCTCCAAGGACCCAAACAAGTATGGGTACCTAAGAAACATTGATTTGTTTTGTAGGTAAACTATAAAGCCGGAGGAAGGCATTGGGTGCTTGATAGTGGATGTACACAACACATGACCGGTGATTCAAGAATGTTCAATTCAATCAATCCAAATGATGACAATGGTGTTGATAGTATCACATTTGGTGACAATGGCAAAGGCAAGGTCAAAGGGCTTGGTAAAATTGCTATATCCAATGATTTGAGCATTTCCAATGTGCTACTAGTAGAGAGCTTGAACTTCAACTTGCTATCCGTAGCTCAACTTTGTGATCTTGGTTTCAAGTGCATATTTGGAGTTGATGATGTAGAGATCATAAGTGTAGATGGCTCTAACTTGATATTCAAAGGCTTTAGATATGAGAATCTATACTTGGTTGATTTCAATGCTAGTGAAGCTCAATTATCAACATGCTTGCTCACTAAATCTAGCATGGGTTGGTTATGGCATAGAAGGCTTGGTCATGTTGGAATGAAAAAATTAAATAAGCTAGTCAAGCATGATCTTGTTAGAGGCTTGAACGATGTCACATTTGAGAAAGACAAGCTTTGTAGTGCATGTCAAGCTGGAAAGCAAGTTGGAAACACTCATTCAAAGAAGAGCATCATGAGTACATGCAAGGCATTTGAGTTGTTGCACATGGACTTATTTAGACCAACCACATACACAAGCATTGGTGGAAACAAATATTGTCGACGAAAGCTAGTCGGCAGTCTACCTTGGGGTATACCCATGGTAGTAGTTTATCGACAGACAGGTGCGCAAGCTACGAACTTGATGGTGACGCAAGACACGGACAAGAGTGATGCTTTTGTGATAGTGGATGATTTCACAAGATACACTTGGGTATTCTTTCTTAGTGGCAAGAGTGATGCTTTTGCAACCTTCAAATCATTTGTCAAGAGAATACACAATGAGTTTGAAACAACCATCAAGAAAGTGAGAAGTGACAATGGAAGTGAATTCAAAAATACAAGAGCTGATGAGCTTTGTGATGAATTTGGCATTAGGTATCAATTCTTGGCCAAGTACACTCCACAATCAAATGGTCTTGTTGAGAGGAAGAATAGAACCTTGATTGACATGGCAAGATCAATGTTGAGTGAGTACAATGTGAGTCATTCTTTTTGGGTCGAAGCAATCAACACGGCTTGCTACTATAGCAACTGTTGATATTTGGGAACGCAATATGGAATTGATCCGCAAGCGCACGGATATCGGTGAGCACTTCACCCGAGAAATTATCCAGAGTATCATATTTATTTTTTTACCACTAGGAGAAAGAGTGCATCTGACTAACCGGTCTATTACTACTAACCCTTTAGGCACAAAGAATGTCTTTCGATGTGAGTGATAAATAGAGAAGACTGCAACCTTAGTCTCCTTCTAACCTTGGTAAGGATGATCTACTGTTCTAATGGGGAGGCTAACGGAATCTAGACACCGCAAAGGATGTTCAACCCGCACCTATAAACCCTATCCTTCCTGCTAACGAGATATGGTCTGCAAAGGTAACTCGGAATTGTCACGTTCCTCACTACTACCACGGTCCAGCTAGTCAGGGAATATCTATGAGTACCCCAGCCTAAACACCACGTTTACGCCAGCAATGATTACTCTAAACTCTACACGAAGAGATTAAAGTAAACTCATAAACCATAAGAACAATAAAATAAGAACTTACTAGAATTTAGAAGTCGAAATACTGAAGAATCCTAGGAGCAAGCTTCGGGTTAGGAGAACTTGATCCCGCAGGTACAAGCTTGGAGTAGACACCGACAGGCCGGGCTTCCTCCAATCTACACCTCCACTCTATCTCTCTCAATCTAGTAGAAACTAGAAGATATATTTCTACTTTACATTGGTTGCTAAGCCTAAAAAGAAATATTAATTAGAGAAGAGGTTTTCCTTCGAGGGCACCCCTCAATCTCTATGATAATTTCTTCATGTCTTCTCCAGGGGCCAGGGGGGTCTCCTTATATAGTCCTCCTCCTCTATGCGTTTTTGGGTCGGTAGGCGAGGTGGTACTATGTTTTTCTTGATCCAATAGGTCGGTGGAATATCCCGTGCGAAGAGAGTCCTGAAAGGCTTCCAGAGGGGGGCGGGCGCCTAGGTCACCAGGGCGGGCGCCCAGGTCACTAGGGCGGGCGCCCTGGGCCTGGCCCCTTTCGGCCTCTGTTTTCTTCCCGTGGCTTCTAGAGTCTTCTAGATGGTAGAAAATTGTGCGATGCGTTGATATCTCTATGTAATCCCGACATGTGGGCCTTTCTTCCTTATTTCCTGATAACCCCCTGCAGAAATAGGTAAAGAACAAAACTCGTGGAATTCTGTCAGATCAAACCCTAATTCTAGGTGTTGTTTGCATATTGGTCCTTTCTCTTGTTTATTTGATAATTAAAATTGATACTTAAGAACCGTCAACAGCAACCGACTTTATTGTCACCCAATGATGGAGAAGACACCATATGAACTCTTGAATGGTAGAAAGCCCAATATTGCGTACTTTTGGGTTTTTGATTGCAAATGCTACATATTGAAGAAAGGCACTAGATTGAGTAAATTTGAAAAGAAATGTGATGAAGGTTTCTTGCTTGGTTACTTCACTACTAGCAAAGCTTATAGAGTTTGGAATTTTGCTAGTGGTACTCTTGAGGAGGTGCATGATGTTGAGTTTGATGAAACAAATGGCTCTCAAGAAGAAATATGAGAATCTAGATGATGTGAGAGGCACTCAATTAGCTGATGCAATGAAGAATATGGACATTGGTGATTTAAGGCCTAGAGAGGTGATTGATGTTGAAGATGACAAAGATCAAGTGCTTCCTACCTCTAATGTGTAAGCTAGTGGTTCTCATGATCAAAATCAAGCTAGTACAAGTGGTACACAAGTGCAAGATCAACAAGCTAGTACATCATCTCATGATCAACCAAGTGCAAGCAATCAAGTGCAAATACTCCAACCAACAAATATTACAAGAGATCATCCATTGGATCATATCATTGGTGATATTCAAAGAGGAGTGCAAACTAGATCAAGATTAGCATCATTTTGTGAGCATTTCTCCTTTGTGTCTCACATTGAGCCAAAGAAGATTGATGAAGCATTGAGAGAGCTCAACAATTTCAAGAGAAATCAAATATGGGAATTAGTTGGGAGGCCTAGTGATCATAATATCATTGGTACTAGATGGGTCTTTCGCAACAAGCAAGATCAAGATGGGATAGTTGTAAGGAACAAAGCAAGATTGGTAGCACAAGGATATACTCAAGTTGAAGGTCTTGACTTTGGTGAAACATATGCCCCGGTTGCAAGATTGGAAGCAATTAGGATCTTGTTGGCCTATGCTTGTGCTCATAACATCAAGTTATACCAAATGGATGTGAAAATTGAATTTCTCAATGGCTATATCAATGAAGAAGTCTATGTCGAGCAACCTCCCGGTTTTGAAGATGACAAGAAACCCAACCATGTTTACAAGCTAAGAAAGACATTGTATGGTTTGAAGCAAGCACCTAGAGCATGGTATGTGAGATGGAGAGACTTCTTACTCTCTAAAGGTTTCAAGATGGGCAAGGTTGAAACCACTCTCTTCACTAAGAAGATTGGCAAGGACTTGTTTGTGTTGCAAATCTATGTTGATGATATCATATTTGGATCAACCAACCAAGAATTTTGTGAGGAGTTTGGGAACATGATGGCTAATGAGTTTGAGATGTCAATGATTGGAGAGCTTAGTTACTTCTTTGGTCTTCAAATCAAGCAATTGAAGAATGGCACATTTGTGAGTCAAGGCAAGTACATAAAAAACATGCTCAAGAAGTTTGGTATGGATGATGCAAAATCAATTAGCACTCCAATGGGAACAAATGGAAGCCTAGATAGTGACACAAGTGAAAATATGCTGGATCAAAAGTTGTATCGATCTATGATTGGAAGCCTACTCTATGTGACCACATCAAGACCGGATGTCATGTTTAGTGTATGCATGTGTGCAAGATTCTAAGCCTCACCAAGATAAAGTCATTTGAAAGCAACAAAGAGAATATTGAGGTACTTGAAGCATACACAAAATGTTGGTTTGTGGTATCCCAAAGGTGCAAATTTTGAACTTGTTGGATATTCCGATTCGGACTATGCGGGATGCAAAGTTGAGAGAAGAAGCACATCAGGCACATGTCAACTATTGGAAAGATCACTTGTCTCATGGTCATCCAAGAAGCAAAATAGTGTGGCACTATCAACCGCTGAAGCGGAGTACATTGCGGTCGGTAGTTGTTGTGCACAAATCCTATGGATGAAGGCAACATTGAAGGACTTTGGAATCAACACTTCAAGCAAGTGCCATTGCTATGTGAAAATGAAAGTGCTGTGAAGCTCACCAACAATCCGGTTCAACACTCAAGAACAAAGCACATAGATGTCCGCCATCATTTCATAAGAGATCATCAACAAAAAGGGGACATTTGCATTAAGAGTATAGGCACCGATGATCAACTTGCTGATATATTCACCAAGCCACTTGATGAGAAGAGGTTTTGCAAGCTAAGGAATGAATTGAACATACTTGACTTCTCAAATATGTGTTGATGCACCCCCACTATATGACATGCCTCTCCTTCGAGCAAAGCAAAGTAAAATTGTTTGACATGTCATCCATCCTATGCTAAGGACTTGTTTAGTGCATCTAGTCATTCCTTACATGTCTTAGGATCATTCATGAAAATCAAATGAATTTGATGCTTGTATGGTACCACTATTGCTTTTATGCTTGACTTGATCTAGTGGTAGCATATGACATGTTTTTGGGCTTGCAATCCGTGTTTGATCTAGAATATGAGCTATAACTGTTTAACTCAACATGGTACAAGATAACCCTTATTTGGAGGTGTGAAGAAGCTTGTCCTTGGATCAAACCGAGTTAAATATCTTAGGCAAGTAATCTAGGTTGGACCATTTTGAAAATATGATCTCACTTCACATGGTCTCACACTAACCTATCTAAAATTTGAGCTCACCTTTTGTGGTCATTGATGACAAAGGGGAGAGAATTTCCCAAAGATTCGACAAAGGGGGAGAGAAATTACAAAGAAGTACAAAGATAGGGAAGTAAACATGATAAAAGAAGGGGATCAATTAAAATTTTGAAGCACACAAGTAGGGGAGCGAGCTCATAAACTTATATGTTGCATTTGAATGTGCATCACATATGTTTGCTTGCATTAACATTAGCATTAGAAGCTTTCTCTCTGATACCTTGCTTGTGTTGTGTATGCTAGTTGTAAGCTTGATTGATGAAATAAAAAACTAGCATGCATAGGTAGTGTAACTAGACTTTTAGTTATTTCACAAAGTGGTACTAGAACCTTGTCTATAATGTTGATCTCAACGGGGTGTTCTAGTTT